>NW_027522120.1:0-32587 GCF_052094955.1 Ictidomys tridecemlineatus | reverse complement strand
AAAATAAAGCAGTTTCAAGTTCTATCTCTACGCTTTGTTTGCTGTTGATGTAGCCCTAAGGAGAGACTGGCGAAAATGACTTTCATGGAAAGGGGTTGCCAAGCTTCCAAAAAACTACGAGTTGCCTGAAATCTCAAGCAAACATTTTTTCACCCAATCTTGATGATTCTTTCAGGTAATGATCAGTACACCAAACCACTTGGCTCACCAAATTTTGTTCGTCTAGGTTAAACCGTTCGTTTGCAGTAACCGTTTTCATTTTTAGGTTTCACTCTGTTTTCTCCTATAGGGATACATATATTTGGAAATGTAAATCAAACACGGTTTGTGCTAGCTCTTTGAAACTTGACACAATAAAGCAGTTTCAAGTTCTATCTCTATGATTTGTTTGCTGTTGATGTAGCCCTAAGCAGAGACTGGCGAAAATCACTTTCATGGAAAGGGGTTGCCAAGCTTCCAAAAAACTACGAGTTGCCTGAAATCTCAGCAAACATTTTTTCACCCAATCCTGATGATTCTTTCAGGTAATGATCAGTACAACAAAACCAATTGGCTCACCCAATTTCGTTCTTCTAGGTAAAACCGTTCGATTGCAGTAACCGTTTTCATTTTTAGTTTCACTCTGTTTTCTCCTATAGGGATACATGTATTTGGAACTCTAAATCAAACACGGTTTGTGCTAGCTCTTTGAAACTTGACACAATAAAGCAGTTTCAAGTTCTATCTCTATGCTTTGTTTGCTGTTGATGTAGCCCTAAGCAGAGACTGGCGAAAATCACTTTCATGGAAATGGGTTGCCAAGCTTCCAAAAAACTACGAGTTGCCTGAAATCTCAGCAAACATTTTTTCACCCAATCTTGATGATTCTTTCAGGTAATGATCAGTACACCAAAACCACTTGGCTCACCAAATTTCGGTCTTCTAGGTTAAACCGTTCGTTTGCAGTAACCGTTTTCATTTTTAGGTTTCACTCTGTTTTCTCCTATATGGATACATGTATTTGGAACTCTAAATCAAACACGGTTTGTGCTAGCTCTTTGAAACTTGACACAATAAAGCAGTTTCAAGTTCTATCTCTATGCTTTGTTTGCTGTTGATGTAGCCCTAAGCAGAGACTGGCGAAAATCACTTTCATGGAAAGGGGTTGCCAAGCTTCCAAATAACTACGAGTTGCCTGAAATCTCAGCAAACATTTTTTCACCCAATCTTGATGATTCTTTCAGGTAATTATCAGTACACCAAAACCACTTGGCTCACCAAATTTCGGTCTTCTAGGTTAAACCGTTCGTTTGCAGTAACCATTTTCATTTTTAGGTTTCACTCTGTTTTCTCCTATAGGGATACATGTATTTGGAACTCTAAATCAAACACGCTTTGTGCTAGCTATTTGAAACTTGACACAATAAATCAGTTTCAAGTTCTATCTCTATGCTTTGTTTGCTGTTGATGTAGCCCTATGCAGAAACTGGCGAAAATCACTTTCATGGAAAGGGGTTCCCAAGCTTCCAAAAAACTACGAGTTGCCTGAAATCTCAGCAAACATTTTCTCACCCAATCTTAATGATTCTTTCAGGTAATGATCAGTACACCAAAACCACTTGGCTCACCAATTTCGTTCTTCTAGGTTAAACCGTTCGTTCGCAGTAACCGTTTTAATTTTTAGTTTTCACTCTGTTTTCTCCTATATGGATACATGTATTTGGAACTCTAAATCAAACACGTTTTGTGCTAGCTCTTTGAAACTTGACACAATAAAGCAGTTTCAAGTTCTATCTCTATGCTTTGTTTGCTGTTGCTGTAGACATAAGCAGAGACTGGCGAAAATCACTTTCATGGAAAGGGGTTGCCAAGCTTCCAAATAACTACGAGTTGCCTGAAATCTAAGCAAACATTTTTTCACCCAATCTTGATGATTCTTTCAGGTAATGATCAGTACAACAAAACCACTTGGCTCACCAAATTTCGTTCTTCTAGGTTAAACCGTTCGTTTGCAGTAACCATTTTCATTTTTAGGTTTCCCTCTGTTTTCTCCTATAGGGATACGTGTATTTGGAACTCTAAATCAAACACGGTTTGTGCTAGCTCTTTGAAACTTGACACAATAAAGCAGTTTCAAGTTCTATCTCTATGCTTTGTTTGCTGTTGATGTAGCCCTAAGGAGAGACTGGCGAAAATGACTTTCATGGAAAGGGGTTGCCAAGCTTCCAAAAAACTACGAGTTGCCTGAAATCTCAGCAAACATTTTTTCACCCAATCTTGATGATTCTTTCAGGTAATGATCAGTACACCAAAACCACTTGGCTCACCAAATTTTGTTCTTCTAGGTTAAACCGTTCGTTTGCAGTAACCGTTTTCATTTTTAGGTTTCACTCTGTTTTCTCCTATAGGGATACATATATTTGGAAATCTAAATCAAACACGGTTTGTGCTAGCTCTTTGAAACTTGACACAATAAAGCAGTTTCAAGTTCTATCTCTATGGTTTGTTTGCTGTTGATGTAGCCCTAAGCAGAGACTGGCGAAAATCACTTTCATGGAAAGGGGTTGCCAAGCTTCCAAAAAACTACGAGTTGCCTGAAAACTCAGCAAACATTTTTTCACCCAATCCTGATGATTCTTTCAGGTAATGATCAGTACAACAAAACCAATTGGCTCACCCAATTTCGTTCTTCTAGGTAAAACCGTTCGATTGCAGTAACCGTTTTCATTTTTAGGTTTCACTCTGTTTTCTCCTATAGGGATACATATATTTGGAACTCTAAATCAAACACGGTTTGTGCTAGCTCTTTGAAACTTGACACAATAAAGCAGTTTCAAGTTCTATCTCTCTGCTTTGTTTGCTGTTGATGTAGACCTAAGCAGAGACTGGCGAAAATCACTTTCATGGAAAGGGGTTGCCAAGCTTCCAAAAAACTACGAGTTGCCTGAAATCACAGCAAACATTTTCTCACCCAATCTTGATGATTCTTTCAGGTAATGATCAGTACACCAAAACCAATTGGATCACCAAATTTCGTTCTTCTAGGTTAAACAGTTCGTTTGCAGTAACCGTTTTAATTTTTAGTTTTCACTCTGTTTTCTCCTATATGGATACATGTATTTCGAACTCTAAATCAAACACGGTTTGTGCTAGCTCTTTGAAACTTGACACAATAAAGCAGTTTCAAGTTCTTTCTCTATGCTTTGTTTGCTGTTGATGTAGCCCTAAGCAGAGACTGGCGAAAATCACTTTCATGGAAAGGGGTTGCCAAGCTTCCAAAAACTACGTATTTCCTGAAATCTCAGCAAACATTTTTTCACCCAGTCTTGATGATTCTTTCAGGTAATGATCATTACACAAAAACCACTTGGCTCACCAAATTTTGTTCTTCTAGGTTAAACCATTCGTTTGCAGTAACCGTTTTCATTTTTAGGTTTCACTCTGTTTTCTCCCATAGAGATACATGTATTTGGAACTCTAAATCAAACACGGTTTGTGCTAGCTCTTTGAAACTTGACACAAAAAAGCACTTTCAAGTTCTATCTCTATGCTTTGTTTGCTGTTGATGTAGCCCTAAGCAGAGACTGGCGAAAATCACTTTCATGGAAAGGGGTTCCCAAGCTTTTAGAAAAACTACGAGTTGCCTGAAATCTCAGCAAATATTTTCTCACCCAATCTTGATGATTCTTTCAGGTAATGATCAGTACACCAAAACCACTTGGCTCACCAAATTTCGTTCTTCTACGTTAAACCGTTCGTTTGCAGTAACCGTTTTCATTTTTAGGTTTCACTCTGTTTTCTCCTATAGGGATACATGTATTTGGAACTCTAAATCAAACACGGTTTGTGCTAGCTCTTTGAAACTTGACACAATAAAGCAGTTTCAAGTTCTATCTCTATGCTTTGTTTGCTGTTGATGTAGCCCTAAGCAGAGACTGGCGAAAATCACTTTCATGGAAAGAGGTTGCCAAGCTTCCAAAAAACGACGAGTTGCCTGAAATCTCAGCAAACATTTTTTCACCCAATCTTGATGATTCTTTCAGGTAATGATCAGTACACCAAAACCACTTGGCTCACCAAATTTCGTTCTTCTAGGTTAAACCGTTCGTTTGCAGTAATCGTTTTCATTTTTAGGTTTCACTCTGTTTTCTCCTATAGGGATACATGTATTTAAAACTCTAAATCAAACACGGTTTGTGCTAGCTCTTTGAAACTTGACACAATAAAGCCGTTTTTAGTTCTATCTCTATGGTTTGTTAGCTGTTGGTGTAGCCCTAAGCAGAGACTGGCGAAAATCACTGTCATGGAAAGGGGTTGCCAAGCTTCCAAAAAACTACGAGTTGCCTGAAATCTCAGCAAACATTTTTTCACCCAATCTTGATGATTCTTTCAGGTAAAGATCCGTACACCAAAACCACTTGGCTTACCAAATTTCATTCTTCTAGGTTAAATCATTCGTTTGCAGGAACCGTTTTCTTTTTCAGGTTTCACTCTGTTTTCTCCTATACGGATACATGTATTTGGAACTCTAAATCAAACACGGTTTGTGCTAGCTCTTTGAAACTTGACACAATAAAGCAGTTTCAAGTTCTATCTCTATGCTTTGTTTGCTGTTGATATAGCCCTAAGCAGAGACTGGCGAAAATCACTTTCATGGAAACGGGTTGCCAAGCTTCCAAAAAACTACGAGTAGCCTGAAATCTGAGCAAACATTTTTTCACCCAATCTTGATGATACTTTCAGGTAATGATCAGTACAACAAAACCACTTGGCTCACCAAATTTCGTTCTTCTAGGTTAAACCGTTCGTTTGCAGTAACCGTTTTCATTTTTAGGTTTCACTCTGTTTTCTCCTATAGGGATACATGTATTTGGAACTCTAAATCAAACACGGTTTTTGCTAGCTCTTTGAAACTTGACACAATAAAGCAGTTTCAAGTTCTTTCTCTATGCTTTGTTTGCTGTTGATGTAGCACTAAGCAGAGACTGGCGAAAATCACTTTCATGGAAAGGGGTTGCCAAGCTTCCAAAAAACTACTAGTTGCCTGAAATCTCAGCAAACATTTTTTCACCAAATCTTGATGATTCTTTCAGGTAATGATCAGTACACCAAAACCACTTGGCTCACCAAATTTCGTTCTTCTAGGTTAAACCGTTCGTTTGCAGTAATCTTTTTCATTTTTAGGTTTCACTCTGTTTTCTCCTATAGGGATACATGTATTTGGAACTCTAAATCAAACACGGTTTGTGCTAGCTCTTTGAAACTTGACACAATAAAGCAGTTTCAAGTTCTATCTCTATGGTTTGTTTGCTGTTGATGTAGCCCTAAGCAGAGACTGGCGAAAATCACTTTCATGGAAAGGGGTTGCCAAGCTTCCAAAAAACTACGAGTTGCCTGAAATCTCCGCAAACATTTTTTCACCCAATCTTGATGATTCTTTCAGGTAATGATCAGTACACCAAAACCACTTGGCTCACCAAATTTCGTTCTTGTAGGTTAAACCGTTCGTTTGCAGTTACCGTTTTCATTTTTAGATTTCACTCTGTTTTCTCCTATAAGGATACATGTATTTGGAACTCTAAATCAAACGCGGTTTGTGGTAGCTCTTTGAAAATTGACACAATAAAGCAGTTTCAAGTTCTATCTCTATGCTTTGTTTGCTGTTGATGTAGCCCTAAGCAGAGACTGGCGAAAATCACTTTCATAAAAAGGGTTGCCAAGCTTCCAAAAACTACGAGTTGCCTGAAATCTCAGCAAACATTTTTTCACCCAATCTTGATGATTCTTTCAGGTAATGATCAGTACACAAAAACCACTTGGCTCACCAAATTTCGTTCTTCAAGGTTAAACCGTTCGTTTGCAGTAACCGTTTTCATTTTTAGGTTTCACTCTGTTTTCTCCTATAGGGATACATGTATTTGGAACTCTAAATCAAACACGATTTGTGCTAGCTCTTTGAAACTTGACACAATAAAGCAGTTTCCAGTTTTAACTCTATGCTTTGTTTGCTGTTGATGTAGCCCTAAGCAGAGACTGGCAAAAATCACTTTCATGGAAAGGGGTTGCCAAGCTTCCAAAAAACTACCAGTTGCCTGAAATCTCAGCAAACATTTTTTTACCCAATCTGATTATTCTTTCAGGTAATGATCAGTACACAAAAACCACTTGGCTCACCAAATTTAGTTCTTCAAGGTTAAACCGTTCGTTTGCAGTAACCGTTTTCATTTTCAGGTTTCACTCTGTTTTTTCATATAGGGATACATGTATTTAGAACTCTAAATCAAACACGGTTTGTGCTAGCTCTTTGAAACTTGACACAATAAAGCCGTTTTTAGTTCTATCTCTATGGTTTCTTTGCTGTTGATGTAGCCCTAAGCAGAGACTGGCGAAAATCACTTTCATGGAAAGGGGTTGCCAAGCTTCCAAAAAACTACGAGTTGCCTGAAATCTCAGCAAACATTTTTTCACCCAATCTTGATGATTTTTTCAGGTAAAGATCCGTACACCAAAACCACTTGCCTTACCAAATTGCGTTCTTCTAGGTTAAATAGTTCGTTTGCAGTGACCGTTTTCATTTTTAGGTTTCACTCTGTTTTCTCCTATAGGGATATATGTATTTGGAACTCTAAATCAAACACGTTTGTGCTAGGTCTTTGAAACTTGACACAATAAAGCAGTTTCCAGTTTTATCTCTATGCTTTGTTTGCTGTTGATGTAGCCCTAAGCAGAGACTGGCAAAAATCACTTTCATGGAAAGGGGTTGCCAAGCTTCCAAAAAACTACGAGTTGCCTGAAACCTCAGCAAACATTTTTTCACCCAATCTTGATGATTCTTTCAGGTAAAGATCCATACACCAAAACCACTTGGCTTACCAAATTTCGTTCTTCTAGGTTAAATCGTTCGTTTGCAGTGACCGTTTTCATTTTTAGGTTTCACTCTGTTTTCTCCTATAGGGATACATGTATTTGGAACTCTAAATCAAACACGTTTGTGCTAGCTCTTTGAAACATGACACAATAAAGCAGTTTTTAGTTCTATCTCTATGGTTTGTTTGCTGTTGATGTAGCCCTAAGCAGAGACTGGCGAAAATCACTTTCATGGAAAGGGGTTGCCAAGCTTCCAAAAAACTACGAGTTGCCTGAAATCCCAGCAAACATTTTTTCACCCAATCTTGATGATTCTTTCAGGTAAAGATCCGTACACCAAAACCACTTGGCTTACCAAATTTCGTTCTTCTAGGTTAAATCGTTCGTTTGCAGTAACCGTTTTCATTTTTAGGTTTCACTCTGTTTTCTCCTATAGGGATACATGTATTTGGAACTCTAAATCAAACACGGTTTGTGCTAGCTCTTTGAAACATGACACAATAAAGCAGTTTCAAGTTCTATCTCTATGGTTTGTTTGCTGTTGATGTAGCCCTAATCAGAGACTGGCGAAAATCACTTTCATGGAAAGGGGTTGCCAAGCTTCCAAAAAACTACGAGTTGCCTGAAATCTCAGCCAACATTTTTTCACCCAATCTTGATGATTCTTTCAGGTAATGATCAGCACACCAAAACCACTTGGCTCACCAAATTTCGTTCTTCTAGGTTAAACCGTTCGTTTGCAGTAACCGTTTCATTTTTAGGTTTCACTCTGTTTTCTCCTATAGGGATACATGTATTTGGAACTCTAAATCAAACACGGTATGTGCTAGCTCTTTGAAACTTGAAACAATAAAGCAGTTTCAAATTCTATCTCTATGCTTTGTTTGCTGTTGATGTAGCCCTAAGCAGAGACTGGCGAAAATCACTTTCATGGAAAGGGGTTGCCAAGCTTCCAAAAAACTACGAGTTGCCTGAAATCTCAGCAAACATTTTTTCACCCAATCTTGATGATTCTTTCAGGTAATGATCAGTACACCAAAACCACTTGGCTCACCAAATTTCGTTTTTCTAGGTTAAATTGTTCGTTTGCAGTAACCGTTTTCATTTTTAGGTTTCACTCTGTTTTCTCCTATAGGGATACATGTATTTGGAACTCTAAATCAAACACGGTTTGTGCTAGCTCTTTGAAACTTGAAACAATAAAGCAGTTTCAAATTCTATCTCTATGCTTTGTTTGCTGTTGATGTAGCCCTAAGCAGAGACTGGCGAAAATCACTTTCATGGAAAGGGGTTGCCAAGCTTCCAAAAAACTACGAGTTGCCTGAAATCTCAGCAAACATTTTTTCACCCAATCTTGATGATTCTTTCAGGTAATGATCAGTACAACAAAACCACTTGGCTCACCAAATTTCGTTTTTCTAGGTTAAACCGTTCGTTTTCAGTAACCGTTTTCATTTTTAGGTTTCACTCTGTTTTCTCCTATAGGGATACATGTATTTGGAACTCTAAATCAAACACGGTTTGTGCTAGCTCTTTGAAACTTGAAACAATAAAGCAGTTTCAAATTCTATCTCTATGCTTTGTTTGCTGTTGATGTAGCTCTAAGCAGAGACTGGCGAAAATCACTTTCATGGAAAGGGGTTGCCAAGCTTCCAAAAAACTAGGAGTTGCCTGGAATCTCAGCAAACATTTTTTCACCCAATCTTGATGATTCTTTCAGGTAATGATCAGTACACCAAAACCACTTGGCTCACCAAATTTCGTTCTTCTAGGTTAAACCGTTCGTTTGCAGTAACCGTTTTTATTTTTAGGTTTGACTCTGTTTTCTCCTATAGGGATACATGTATTTGGAACTCTAAATCAAACACGGTTTGTGCTAGCTCTTTGAAACTTGACACAATTAAGCAGTTTCAAGTTCTATCTCTATGCCTTGTTTGCTGTTGATGTAGCCCTAAGCAGAGACTGGCGAAAATACTTTCATGGAAAGGGGTTGCCAAGCTTCCAAAAAACTACGAGTTTCCTGAAATCTCAGCAAACATTTTTTTACCCAATCTTGATGATTCTTTCAGGTAATGATCAGTACACCAAAACCACTTGGCTCACCAAATTTCGTTCTTCTAGGTTACACCGTTCGTTTGCAGTAACCGTTTTCATTTTTAGGTTTTACTCTGTTTTCTCCTATAGGGATACATGTATTTGGAACTCTAAATCAAACACGGTTTGTGCTAGCTCCTTGAAACTTGATAAAATAAAGCAGTTTCAAGTTCTATCTCTATTCTTTGTTTGCTGTTGATGTAGCCCTGTGGTGAGCCGTTCCTGCGGACTGTGGTCGCCATTACATGATGGCGCTGCCTCCGTTGTGGTCTGTGAAGGACAACTCCATATCAAAGAGAGTTGGCGTGTTCCCAGCTCCTTATCAGAGAAAGTTGGCGTGTCATTTTCTAGCACCCTGTGAGAAGGGTACACGTGGCAGCTTTGCATTGGGGTTCGAGGTGCTTTATTAAGGCTGGGAGGGGCATCCAATTATTATTCCGGGTAGTAAAAGAATCATTAGAAGAATATCAAGGGCCTGAATAAACTGCTGAAAGAAGATTCCTGAGTCGCGTCTTCCTTGCGGGCAAGGGGGTCGTGACAAGTGGTGCCGAGACCCGGGAGAAAAGAAACAAAGAAACACCCAGGAACCAGAACTTTCAGCAGTCAGGGAGGCGCGCCGGTAAGTCCCAGGTAAGGTGGGACCCGCTGTTAAAAAGCGGAGGCTCCTCTATACATAAAGAGGGAGCGTTAAAAGGTACCTGCTCCTCTGTAAAAAGAGAGGGCGTTACATCTCATAGCAATTGCACTCTGTATTTTCGTTTTTGTTTTCTGTGTATGTTCGTTTTGTTTTGTGTACTTTCACTTTCGATTTCTGTGTTTTCTTGTGTTGCGTTATGGGTGCTGTGACTTCAAGTCCACTCCTTCTAGCCCTCGATGGCCTTTTACGTTCCAAGGGACTGGAGGTGAAGCATCGCACCTTGGAAAAATTTTTACAGAGGGTAGATACAGCTGCACCGTGGTTTGCATTTTCAGGCAGCCTCACTACACCCAGCTGGGATAAATTAGGCAAAGACCTTGACTTTGCTCGTGAGCAGGGCATGCTAGAGGGCGGGGTGTTACCCCTCTGGAAGATGGTCCGTAGTTGTCTTACGGATGGCCGATGCCAAGAAGCGCTTGTTAAAGGGCAAGAGGTTTTAGAACAATTACATGAGGAAAAATCAGAAACAACAGAGAGCGAAGTGTCTCAGGAAGAGGGGAGTTTGCGGGGCGTGGAGAACGGGAGGAGACTGTATCCAGATCTCAGTGTGCTGCGCACGCCCCCATGTGAAAGTGGGTCAGAGGTAGAAGATAATGAAGAGGAGGAGCTGGAGACGCTGTCTCGGCAGTTAGGGAGTTTAGGTACAGGGAACAGAGATAAGCAAGGGCTCAAGAACGGCGGCCTCCCGATCCGCCTCCGTATGGCGGGGGTGTTTCAGGACGAAGTTTCCACGCCCAAACAAAGAGGGCTGCCGCTGCTTTCCTCTGTTCCTCAGGGCTGGCATATCATTGCTATTGACATTAAAGACTGTTTCTTTTCTATTCCTTTGCATCCTAAGGACTCACAGCGTTTTGCCTTCACCCTTCCCTCGTGTAATCACGAGGAACCAGATCAAAGTTTTGAGTGGGTTGTTTTACTACAGGGAATGTCTAACAGTCCTACGATTTGCCAGATGTATGTAGGGAAGGCACTCGCACCTCTCAGACAACAATATCCTTCCATCAAGATTATTCATTATATGGATGATGTATTATTGGCAGCCAAATTAGAACAGTCAGTTTATGAGGCCTATAAAGACTTGGTGAAGTTGTTAGCTCAGTATGGATTACATATTGCACCTGAGAAGGTTCAAATAGGGGATTCTATTCAGTATTTGGGAGCGACGATTGGATATAACATATTAAAACCACAAAAAGTTACTATAAGAACTCAAGATCTCCAAACTTTAAATGATTTTCAAAAACTGTTGGGAGATGTTAATTGGATAAGAGGTTATTTACATATTCCTAATATCGTGCTCCAGCCTTTGTATGCTATTCTTAAGGGTGATCCAGATCTTACTTCCCCTCGTACCCTCACTAAAGAGGCCAGAGCGGCCCTTATAAAAGTAGAAGAAGCTATACAACATGCTACTCTATGCAGGCTCCAGAGTGATAAACCTTTCCAGTTATGTGTGCTTGCCACTATGCGGCAGCCTACTGGAGTACTGTGGCAAGATGGGCCTCTACTATGGATCCACCCACATGTATCCCCAGGAAAATCTTTAGAATACTATCCTGATGCTGTTGCAGCGTTAGCACTTAGAGGGATTCAACAGAGCATTCAATTTTTTGGACAAGCACCTTCTTCTCTTATCATACCCTATTCTAAAGTTCAAACTAATGTTTTGTGTGCTACTCTAGACAACTGGGCTATTCTATGTTGCTCGTTTCAGGGGGATATTGATAATCATTACCCTTCTCATCCATTACTCCATTTTGTTAAAGAACATCCCATAATTTTCCCTAAAGTAACTTCACCCACTCCAATTCCAGGGGCTGTTAATATTTTTACTGATGGCTCTAAGTCTGGAATGGGAGCTTATGTGATTAATGACTCTCCCCCTGTCCAGCATCAATTTGCTCCTGGAAATCCACAATGGGTAGAACTGCAAATTGTCATTGAAGTTTTTAAACAGTGTTCTTTTCCTTTCAATCTCATTTCGGACTCCATCTATGTGGTGCAGGCGCTCAAAATTTTGGAGGCTGTAGGAGCTATTAGTGACACCCATGCTGTGTCTGCTTACTTTAATCAGCTTCAACAGCTTATCCGTAGCCGTACTGCCCCCTTCTATCGAATGCACATTCGGGCTCACACCTCTCTTCCTGGCCCGTTATCACAGGGTAATGCCTGTGCTGACTCGGCAACTAGAAGCCAGTTGGTATGCTTGGCCTCCTCCTTAGAAGAAGCTAAATTGTTTCACCACAACTTTCATGTCAATGCTATGACGCTGCGTAGACGTTTTTCCATCTCCAGAGCAGATGCTTGTCAGATAGTATTACAATGTCCCCATTGTGTCACATTTCTTCATCCTCCTACTTATGGTGTAAACCCACGAGGATTGAAGCCATTGGTCGTCTGGCAAATGGACGTAACTCACGTGCCTGACTTTGGTAACCTCAAATATGTACATGTTTCTATTGACACATACTCTGGAATTATTCATGCTTCTGCTTTATCGGGAGAAAAGGCACGTAATGTTATTGCTCATTGCTTAGAGGCATGGGCAGCATGGGGTGCACCTGCATCCCTTAAGACTGATAATGGACCTGCTTATACTGGCAGACAGTTTACATCTTTTTGTTCTACTATGGGAGTACAACTTGCTCATGGGTTGCCTTACAATCCTCAAGGGCAAGGCATTGTTGAACGTGCCCACCGCACCTTAAAAGAAACCTTAGGAAAACAAAAAGGGGGAATAGGAGTTGACCACACTCCTAAAGAACACCTGTCCTTAGCTCTTTTTACCATTAATTTTTTGAATTTGGATATTCATGGCCGCTCTGCGGCCGATAGACATGTGTCCCCTCAGCCCTCTGTGACTGGCTATGTTAAGTGGAAGGATGTTCTTACGGGCCAATGGAACGGCCCTGACCCCGTGCTGACATGGGCACGAGGATCTGTATGTGTTTTTCCCCAGGATCGCACGGAGCCGCTGTGGATCCCTGAACGCCTGACAAGAAGAGTCTCGAGATCTACTAACCAGCAGCAGGAGGTGCCACAACAGCCCCATGATGAGGAGCTTCATTCTGATGAGTGCTCTGGCTCTGATGCTGGTGCCAACGGTACAGATGGCACCAATGCAGTGGTGGGCAGTGGCACGGGCATGGCCAATGCCAATGCCAGTTCATAGTAATTCTAGTGTCCTCCCCACTCTTTTTTCTACCTCATGTGAGATGTCTGCTCCTTGTACCTCTCCTAGGGGGGACATGGAAAATATTTTTAATCAGTCTCAAGTTAATCTCACAGGAGTTTTTTGTTTCAGTCTTGGGAACACTAATTGTATTAGCCTTAAGACCAAAAATTTGACTAACTGGGAGGACCCATTGCGGTCCAGTCGAGTCTCAGGGAGTATTCTCAGTGCTGTATTGAGCCAAGTAGTTTCAGGGAAGCAATCAGGCTCAGGGACCCCCGCAAATAGTTCTGTTTTAAACATAACTACTTTAGCTATTATCTCCGAGGTACTAATCCCAATGCCTCCTTCTTCTAATAGTACTTGCTATGCCACTCATTCAAGGCCTCTCCTTAATGTACCCCTAATTTTGGTTTTCCCCCAACATTTACACCTTGTCAGGATCATTCTTGGGAGAAACATCAAGTTGCTAAAGGTTTCTCCTTTTCCCCCCCTCTGAAGAGATATGTTTATAACTTTAACAACAATGCCAACTCCTCTACAGGAACAGGTTGGTCCTGGTTTCAATGGCTCATTTCCAATGAGAAGGGGGCTTCAGCCGATATTTCCGCATTGGCTCAATTACTAGGAGCCAAAAGTTGGCTGGCTAATGTTTCTGGCACTACTAAGGAGAGTGAACGAGGTAATAGGCTTACATCTGTTTCGTTCAACTCTCTGTTACATTATGCCACATTGCCTCCTGCAATGGTCTGTATCCAATCCCCGTTCCTGTTCCTTTTAGCTAATCACCCTCGTCGGGGGATGCTGGATTGTTCTCATACTACCTGTTTCTTATCTGAGTGTTGGAATGGTTCTTGGACTGTAGCAGTGGTTATGAAAATTCCAACTTTTGTCCCAATACCAGTCACTGCGGATCCAGATAAATTTCCTATTGTAGAGCTACTTAGAGTCCGCAGAGATTTTGGAATCACAGCAGCTATAGTGACAGCTGTGGCGGCATCTGCTGCTGCAGCAGTTACGGCCGGAGTAGCCATGGCCAGTCAAGTACAAACTGCTGCCACTATTAATCAAGTTGTTCAACAAACGTCCACTATACTTGAATCGCAAAATGCGATTAATCAACATATTTTGTCAGGGATTTTAGCTACCAACCAGAGAATAGATTTTCTTCAAGCTCAGGTAGAAGAATTGGCTGACCTAGTACTTTTAGGCTGCATTGACCAACGTGCACATTTATGTATAACCTCTGTCAGATTTAATGATTTCCAGGAATGCTTCCCACATCATTGGTGGATATCTGGCCGGGAATTGGTCCATGGAAGCGGAAGACATGATCCAGTCTCAACTAACCCAGATAGCTGTCTTGAATAGTACCCGTGTCGATCCCGTGACTCTGGGTCAATTCACCAATTGGATATCTTCTGCTTTTTCCTTTTTTAAAGAGTGGGTGGGAGTAGGCATTTTTGGTGCACTGTGTTGTTTTGGTATGTTCCTCTGTTTGTGGTTTCTCTGTCGCCTTAAGGTTCGTAGTGCTCAAGATAAGGCTATGATCATACAAGCTCTTGCTGCTTTAGAAACTGGCAACTCGCCACAGGTCTGGCTTGCGCATCTTAAGCACTAAACTTTTGACATGGTCATTGCACCCCAAGTTATTATAACATTGCACTGGGATTGACATGTCTTTCCTCGTTATTCTCTTAGTGTCAGAAAGCCCTTGCACTCTGCCGGTCTTGCTACCATTGCATGCAGATGGGTTTCTACACTAGTGCCTTTGACATGGTCGTTGCACCCCAAGTTATTATAACATTGCACTGGGTACGACATGTCCTTCTTTTGTCTTTCTCTTAGTGCTGGAGAGCCCTTGCACTCTGCGGGTCTTGTTGCCATTGCACGCAGAAGGGTTTCCACACTGGTCTTTATCTATCACTTTAAAGTCCGTGCCTTTCTTTCAGGGTGCTGCCAACTTGTTTGTAGTTGTACTTCTGCATGGCCACAGTTCAGCCTCAGCTATTCCCTCTTACTCACCATCGTCACGATACAGGATGCGAGGCAAGGC
Organism: Ictidomys tridecemlineatus; assembly: GCF_052094955.1. Taxonomy (NCBI): domain Eukaryota; kingdom Metazoa; phylum Chordata; class Mammalia; order Rodentia; family Sciuridae; genus Ictidomys; species Ictidomys tridecemlineatus. The sequence goes on along the minus strand of NW_027522120.1, from coordinate 17,722 downwards.
ACTGCACTTGAGTGATCCATTGAGAAGAGGGACCTCAAGGGGAGCATGTCCTATTGCATGCGGGTTTGACGTGTCTCCGCCCCGCCCCACGAAAAAAGGCGTCGGCTGATATGGTGTCAGGTCTGGGGAAGGCGCCCCCTGGGGCTGGCCCATACTATGCAGCCACTTTTGCACAGTGGGATAGGACCTCTACTCTCGCCTGTATTGTCTTAGTGAAACAAAAAGGGGGAGCTGTGGTGAGCCGTTCCTGCGGACTGTGGTCGCCATTACATGATGGCGCTGGCTCCGTTGTGGTCTGTGAAGGACAACTCCATATCAAAGAGAGTTGGCATGTTCCCAGCTCCTTATCAGAGAAAGTTGGCGTGTCATTTTCTAGCACCCTGTGAGAAGGGTACACGTGGCAGCTTTGCATTGGGGTTCGAGGTGCTTTATTAAGGCTGGGAGGGGCATCCAATTATTATTCCGGGTAGTAAAAGAATCATTAGAAGAATATCAAGGGCCTGAATAAACTGCTGAAAGAAGATTCCTGAGTCGCGTCTTCCTTGCGGGCAAGGGGGTCGTGACATAGCCCTAAGCAGAGACTGGCGTAAATCACTTTCATGGAAAGGGGTTGCCAAGCTTCCATAAAACTACGAGTTGCCTGAAATCTCAGCAAACATTTTTTCACCCAATCATGATGATTCTTTCAGGTAATGATCAGTACACCAAAACCACTTGGCTCACCAAATTTCATTCTTCTAGGTTAAACCGTTCGTTTGCAGTAACTGTTTTCATTTTTAGGTTTAACTCTGTTTTCTCCTATAGGGATACATGTATTTGGAACTCTAAAACAAACACGGTTTGTGCTAGCTCTTTGAAACTTGACACAATAAAGCAGTTTCAAGTTCTATCTCTATGCTTTGTTTGCTGTTGATGTAGCCCTAAGCAGAGACAGGCGAAAATCACTTTCATGGAAAGGGGTTGCCAAGCTTCCAAAAAACTACGAGTTGCCTGAAATCTCAGCAAACATTTTCTCACCCAATCTTGAAGATTTTTTCAGGTAATGATCAGTACACCAAAACCACTTGGCTCACCAAATTTCATTCTTCTAGGTTAAACCGTTCGTTTGCAGTAACCGTTTTCATTTTTAGGTTTCACTGTGTTTTCTCCTATAGGGATACATGTATTTGGAACTCTAAATCAAACACGGTTTGTGCTAGCTCGTTGAAACTTGACACAATAAAGCAGTTTCCAGTTCTATCTCTATGCTTTGTTTGCTGTTGATGTAGCCCTAAGCAGAGACTGGCGAAAATCACTTTCATGGAAAGGGATTGCCAAGCTTCCAAAAAACTACGAGTTTCCTGAAATCTCAGCAAACGTTTTTTCACCCAATCTTGATGATTCTTTCAGGAAATGATCAGTACACCAAAACCACTTGGCTCACCAAATTTCGTTCTTCTAGGTTACACCGTTCGTTTGCAGTAACCGTTTTCATTTTTAGGTTTTACTCTGTTTTCTCCTATAGGGATACATGTATTTGGAACTCTAAATAAAAAACGGTTTATGCTAGCTCTTTGAAACTTGACACAATAGAGCAGTTTCAAGTTCTATCTCTATGGTTTGTTTGCTGTTGATGTAGCCCTAATCAGAGACTGGCGAAAATCACTTTCATGGAAAGGGGTTGCCAAGCTTCCAAAAAACTACGAGTTGCCTGAAATCTCAGCCAACATTTTTTCACCCAATCTTGATGATTCTTTCAGGTAATGATCAGCACACCAAAACCACTTGGCTCACCAAATTTCGTTCTTCTAGGTTAAACCGTTCGTTTGCAGTAACCGTTTCATTTTTAGGTTTCACTCTGTTTTCTCCTATAGGGATACATGTATTTGGAACTCTAAATCAAACACGGATTGTGCTAGCTCTTTGAAACTTGAAACAATAAAGCAGTTTCAAATTCTATCTCTATGCTTTGTTTGCTGTTGATGTAGCCCTAAGCAGAAACTGGCGAAAATCACTTTCATGGAAAGGGGTTGCCAAGCTTCCAAAAAACTACGAGTTGCCTGAAATCTCAGCAAACATTTTTTCACCCAATCTTGATGATTCTTTCAGGTAATGATCAGTACAACAAAACCACTTGGCTCACCAAATTTCGTTTTTCTAGGTTAAACCGTTCGTTTGCAGTAACCGTTTTCATTTTTAGGTTTCACTCCGTATTCTCCTATAGGGATACATGTATTTGGAACTCTAAATCAAACACGGTTTGTGCTAGCTCTTTGAAACTTGACACAATAAAGCAGTTTCCAGTTCTATCTCTATGCTTTGTTTGCTGTTGATGTAGCCCTAAGCAGAGACTGGCGAAAATCACTTTCATGGAAAGGGGTTGCCAAGCTTCCAAAAAACTACGAGTTGCCTGAAATCTCAGCAAACATTTTCTCACCCAATCTTGAAGATTTTTTCAGGTAATGATCAGTAAACCAAAACCACTTGGCTCACCAAATTTCGTTCTTCTAGGTTAAACCGTTCGTTTGCAGTAACCGTTTTCATTTTTAGGTTTCACTGTGTTTTCTCCTATAGGGATATATGTATTTGGAACTCTAAATCAAACACGGTTTTTGCTAGCTCTTTGAAACTTGACACAATAAAGCAGTTTCCAGTTCTATCTCTATGCTTTGTTTCCTGTTGATGTAGCCCTAAGCAGAGACTGGCGAAAATCACTTTCATGGAAAAGGGGTTGCCAAGCTTCCAAAAAACTACGAGTTGACTGAAATCTCAGCAAACATTTTCTCACCCAATCTTGATGATTCTTTCAGGAAATGATCAGTACACCAAAACCACTTGGCTCACCAAATTTCGTTCTTCTAGGTTAAACCGTTCGTTTGCAGTAACCGTTTTTATTTTTAGGTTTCACTCTGTTTTCTCCTATAGGGATACATGTATTTGGAACTCTAAATAAACACGGTTTGTGCTAGCTCTTTGAAACTTGACACAATAAAGCAGTTTCAAGTTCTATCTCTATGCTTTGTTTGCTGTTGATGTAGCCCTAAGCAGAGACTGGCGAAAATCACTTTCATGGAAAGGGGTTGCCAAGCTTCCAAAAAACTACCAGTTTCCTGAAATCTCAGCAAACGTTTTTGCACCCAATCTTGATGATTCTTTCAGGAAATGATCAGTACACCAAAACCACTTGGCTCACCAAATTTCGTTCTAGGATACACCGTTCGTTTGCAGTAACCGTTTTCATTTTTAGGTTTCACTCTGTTTTCTCCTATAGGGATACATGTATTTGGAACTCTAAATAAAACACGGTTTGTGCTAGCTCTTGGAAACTTGACACAATAAAGCAGTTTCACGTTCTATCTCTATGCTTTGTTTGCTGTTGATGTAGCCCTAAGCAGAGACTGGCGTAAATCACTTTCATGGAAAGGGGTTGCCAAGCTTCCAAAAACTACGAGTTGCCTGGAATCTCAGCAAACATTTTTTCACCCAATCTTGATGATTCTTTCAGGTAATGATCAGTACAACAAAACCACTTGATTCACCAAATTTCGTTCTTCTAGGTTAAACCGTTCGTTTGCAGTAACCGTTTTCATTTTTAGGTTTCACTCTGTTTTCTCCTATAGGGATATATGTATTTGGAACTCTAAATCAAACACGGTTTGTGCTAGCTCTTTGAAACTTTACACAATAAAGCAGTTTCACGTTCTATCTCTATGCTTTGTTTGCTGTTGATGTAGCCCTAAGCAGAGACTGGCGAAAATCACTTTCATGGAAAGGGGTTGCCAAGCTTCCAAAAAACTACGAGTTGACTGAAATCTCAGCAAACATTTTCTCACCCAATCTTGATGATTCTTTCAGGTAATGATCAGTACACCAAAACCACTTGGCTCACCAAATTTCGTTCTTCTAGGTTAAACCGTTCGTTTGCAATAACCGTTTTTATTTTTAGGTTTCACTCTGTTTTCTCCTATAGAGATACATGTATTTGGAACTCTAAATCAAACACGGTTTGTGCTAGCTCTTTGAAACTTGTCACAATAAAGCAGTTTCAAGTTCTATCTCTATGCTTTTTTTGCTGTTGATGTAGCCCTAAGCAGAGACTGGCGAAAATCACTTTCATGGAAAGGGGTTGCCAAGCTTCCAAAAAAACTACGAGTTGCCTCAAATCTCAGCAAACATTTTTTCACCCAATCTTGATGATTCTTTCAGGTAATGATCAGTACACAAAAACCACTTGGCTGACCAAATTTCGTTCTTTTAGGTTAAACCGTTCGTTTGCAGTAACCGTTTTCATTTTTAGGTTTCACTCTGTTTTCTCCTATAGGAATACATGTATTTTTAACTCTAAATCAAACACGGTTTGTGCTAGCTCTTTGAAACTTGACACAATAAAGCAGTTTCCAGTTCTATCTCTATGCTTTGTTTGCTGTTGATGTAGCCCTCAGCAGAGACTGGCGAAAATCACTTTCATGGAAAAGGGGTTGCCAAGCTTCCAAAAAACTACGAGTTGCCTGAAATCTCAGCAAACATTTTTTCACCCAATCTTGATGATTCTTTCAGGTAATGATCAGTACACAAAAACCATTTGGCTCAACAAATTTCGTTCTTCTAGGTTACACCGTTCCTTTGCAGTAACCGTTTTCATTTTTAGGTTTCACTCTGTTTTCTCCTATAGGGATACATGTATTTTTAACTCTAAATCAAACACGGTTTGTGCTAGCTATTTGAAACTTGACACAATAAAGCAGTTTCCACTTCTATCTCTATGCTTTTTTTGTTGTTGATGTAGCCCTAAGCAGAGACTGGCGAAAATCACTTTCATGGAAAGGGGTTGCCAAGCTTCCAAAAAACTACGAGTTGCCTGAAATCTCAGCAAACATTTTTTCACCCAATCTGGATATTTCTTTCAGGTAATTATCAGTACACCAAAACCACTTGGCTCACCAAATTTCGTTCTTCTAGGTTAAACCGTTGGTTTGCAGTAACCGTTTTGATTTTTAGGTTTCACTCTGTTTTCTCCTATAGGGATACATGTATTTGGAACTCTAAATCAAACACGGTTTGTGCTAGCTCTTTGAAACTTGACACAATAAAGCAGATTCAAGTTCTATCTCTAAGGTTTGTTTGCTGTTGATGTAGCCCTAAGCAGAGACTGGTGAAAATCACTTTCATGGAAAGGGGTTGCCAGCTTCCAAAAAAACTACGAGTTGCCTGAAATCTCAGCAAACATTTTTTCACCCAATCTTGATGATTCTTTCAGGTAATGATCAGTACACCAAAACCACTTGGCTCACCAAATTTCGTTCTTCTAGGTTAAACCGTTCGTTTGCAGTAACCGTTTTCATTTTTAGGTTTCACTCTGTTTTCTCCTATAGGGATACATGTATTTGGAACTCTAAATCAAACACGGTTTGTGCTAGCTCTTTGAAACTTGACACAATAAAGCAGTTTCAAGTTCTATCTCTATGCTTTGTTTGCTGTTGATGTAGCCCTAAGCAGAGACTGGCGAAAAACACTTTCATGGAAAGGGGTTGCCAAGCTTCCAAAAAACTGCGAGTTGCCTGAAATCTCAGCAAACATTTTTTCACCCAATCTTGATGATTCTTTCAGGTAATGATCAGTACACCAAAACCACTTGGCTCAAAAAATTTCGTTCTTCTAGGTTACACCGTTCGTTTGCAGTAACCGTTTTTATTTTTAGGTTTTACTCTGTTTTCTCCTATAGGGATACATGTATTTGGAACTCTAAATCAAACACGGTTTGTGCTAGCTCTTTGAAACTTGACACAATAAAGCAGTTTCCAGTTCTATCTCTATGCTTTGTTTGCTGTTGATGTAGCCCTAAGCAGAGACTGGCGAAAATCACTTTCATTGAAAGGGGTTGCCAAGCTTCCAAAAAACTACGAGTTGCCTGAAATCTCAGCAAACATTTTTTCACCCAATCTTGATGATTCTTTCAAGTAATGATCAGTACACCAAAACCACTTGGCTCACCAAATTTCGTTCTTCTAGGTTAAACCGTTCGTTTGCAGTAACCGTTTTCATTTTTAGGTTTCACTCTGTTTTCTCCTATAGGGATATATGTATTTGGAACTCTAAATCAAACACGGTTTGTGCTAGCTCTTTGAAACTTTACACAATAAAGCAGTTTCACGTTCTATCTCTATGCTTTGTTTGCTGTTGATGTAGCCCTAAGCAGAGACTGGCGAAAATCACTTTCATGGAAAGGGGTTGCCAAGCTTCCAAAAAACTACGAGTTGACTGAAATCTCAGCAAACATTTTCTCACCCAATCTTGATGATTCTTTCAGGTAATGATCAGTACACCAAAACCACTTGGCTCACCAAATTTCGTTCTTTTAGGTTAAACCGTTCGTTTGCAGTAACCGTTTTCATTTTTAGGTTTCACTCTGTTTTCTCCTATAGGAATACATGTATTTTTAACTCTAAATCAAACACGGTTTGTGCTAGCTCTTTGAAACTTGACACAATAAAGCAGTTTCCAGTTCTATCTCTATGCTTTGTTTGCTGTTGATGTAGCCCTCAGCAGAGACTGGCGAAAATCACTTTCATGGAAAAGGGGTTGCCAAGCTTCCAAAAAACTACGAGTTGCCTGAAATCTCAGCAAACATTTTTTCACCCAATCTTGATGATTCTTTCAGGTAATGATCAGTACACAAAAACCATTTGGCTCAACAAATTTCGTTCTTCTAGGTTACACCGTTCCTTTGCAGTAACCGTTTTCATTTTTAGGTTTCACTCTGTTTTCTCCTATAGGGATACATGTATTTTTAACTCTAAATCAAACACGGTTTGTGCTAGCTCTTTGAAACTTGACACAATAAAGCAGTTTCCACTTCTATCTCTATGCTTTTTTTGTTGTTGATGTAGCCCTAAGCAGAGACTGGCGAAAATCACTTTCATGGAAAGGGGTTGCCAAGTTTCCAAAAAACTACGAGTTGCCTGAAATCTCAGCAAACATTTTTTCACCCAATCTGGATATTTCTTTCAGGTAATGATCAGTACACCAAAACCACTTGGCTCACCAAATTTCGTTCTTCTAGGTTAAACCGTTGGTTTGCAGTAACCGTTTTGATTTTTAGGTTTCACTCTGTTTTCTCCTATAGGGATACATGTATTTGGAACTCTAAATCAAACACGGTTTGTGCTAGCTCTTTGAAACTTGACACAATAAAGCAGATTCAAGTTCTATCTCTAAGGTTTGTTTGCTGTTGATGTAGCCCTAAGCAGAGACTGGTGAAAATCACTTTCATGGAAAGGGGTTGCCAGCTTCCAAAAAAACTACGAGTTGCCTGAAATCTCAGCAAACATTTTTTCACCCAATCTTGATGATTCTTTCAGGTAATGATCAGTACACCAAAACCACTTGGCTCACCAAATTTCGTTCTTCTAGGTTAAACCGTTCGTTTGCAGTAACCGTTTTCATTTTTAGGTTTCACTCTGTTTTCTCCTATAGGGATACATGTATTTGGAACTCTAAATCAAACACGGTTTGTGCTAGCTCTTTGAAACTTGACACAAAAAAGCAGTTTCAAGTTCTATCTCTATGCTTTGTTTGCTGTTGATGTAGCCCTAAGCAGAGACTGGCGAAAAACACTTTCATGGAAAGGGGTTGCCAAGCTTCCAAAAAACTGCGAGTTGCCTGAAATCTCAGCAAACATTTTTTCACCCAATCTTGATGATTCTTTCAGGTAATGATCAGTACACCAAAACCACTTGGCTCAAAAAATTTCGTTCTTCTAGGTTACACCGTTCGTTTGCAGTAACCGTTTTCATTTTTAGGTTTTACTCTGTTTTCTCCTATAGGGATACATGTATTTGGAACTCTAAATCAAACACGGTTTGTGCTAGCTCTTTGAAACTTGACACAATAAAGCAGTTTCCAGTTCTATCTCTATGCTTTGTTTGCTGTTGATGTAGCCCTAAGCAGAGACTGGCGAAAATCACTTTCATTGAAAGGGGTTGCCAAGCTTCCAAAAAACTACGAGTTCCCTGAAATCTCAGCAAACATTTTTTTACCCAATCTTGATGATTCTTTCAGGTAATGATCAGTACACCAAAACCACTTGGCTCACCAAATTTCGTTCTTCTAGGTTAAACCGTTCGTTTGCAGTAACCGTTTTCATTTTTAGGTTTCACTCTGTTTTCTCCTATAGGGATATATGTATTTGGAACTCTAAATCAAACACGGTTTGTGCTAGCTCTTTGAAACTTTACACAATAAAGCAGTTTCACGTTCTATCTCTATGCTTTGTTTGCTGTTGATGTAGCCCTAAGCAGAGACTGGCGAAAATCACTTTCATGGAAAGGGGTTGCCAAGCTTCCAAAAAACTACGAGTTGACTGAAATCTCAGCAAACATTTTCTCACCCAATCTTGATGATTCTTTCAGGTAATGATCAGTACACCAAAACCACTTGGCTCACCAAATTTCGTTCTTCTAGGTTAAACTGTTCGTTTGCAATAACCGTTTTTATTTTTAGGTTTCACTCTGTTTTCTCCTATAGAGATACATGTATTTGGAACTCTAAATCAAACACGGTTTGTGCTAGCTCTTTGAAACTTGACACAATAAAGCAGTTTCAAGTTCTATCTCTATGCTTTTTTTGCTGTTGATGTAGCCCTAAGCAGAGACTGGCAAAAATCACTTTCATGGAAAGGGTTTGCCAAGCTTCCAAAAAAGTACGAGTTGCCTGAAATCTCAGCAAACATTTTTTCACCCAATCTTGATGATTCTTTCAGGTAATGATCAGTACACAAAAACCACGTGGCTGACCAAATTTCGTTCTTTTAGTTTAAACCGTTCGTTTGCAGTAACCGTTTTCATTTTTAGGTTTCACTCTGTTTTCTCCTATAGGAATACATGTATTTGGAACTCTAAATCAAACACGGTTTGTGCTAGCTCTTTGAAACTTGACACAATAAAGCAGTTTCAAGTTCTATCTCTATGCTTTGTTTGCTGTGTTGATGTAGCCCTAAGCAGAGACAGGCGAAAATCACTTTCATGGAAAGGGGTTTCCAAGCTTCCAAAAAACTACGAGTTGCCTGAAATCTCAGCAAACATTTCTCACCCAATCTTGAAGATTTTTCAGGTAATGATCAGTACACCAAAACCACTTGGCTCACCAAATTTCATTCTTCTAGGTTAAACGTTCGTTTGCAGTAACCGTTTTCATTTTTAGGTTTCACTGTGTTTTCTCCTAAAGGGATACATGTATTTGGAACTCTAAATCAAACACGGTTTGTGCTAGCTCGTTGAAACTTGACACAATAAAGCAGTTTCCAGTTCTATCTCTATGCTTTGTTTGCTGTTGATGTAGCCCTAAGCAGAGACTGGCGAAAATCACTTTCATGGAAAGGGATTGCCAAGCTTCCAAAAACTATGAGTTTCCTGAAATCTCAGGAAACGTTTTTTCACCCAATCTTGATGATTCTTTCAGGAAATGATCAGTACACCAAAACCACTTGGCTCACCAAATTTCGTTCTTCTAGGTTACACCGTTCGTTTGCAGTAACCGTTTTCATTTTTAGGTTTTACTCTGTTTTCTCCTATAGGGATACATGTATTTGGAACTCTAAATAAAAACGGTTTATGCTAGCTCTTTGAAACTTGACACAATAGAGCAGTTTCAAGTTCTATCTCTATGGTTTGTTTGCTGTTGATGTAGCCCTAATCAGAGACTGGCGAAAATCACTTTCATGGAAAGGGGTTGCCAAGCTTCCAAAAAACTACGAGTTGCCTGAAATCTCAGCCAACATTTTTTCACCCAATCTTGATGATTCTTTCAGGTAATGATCAGCACACCAAAACCACTTGGCTCACCAAATTTCGTTCTTCTAGGTTAAACCGTTCGTTTGCAGTAACCCGTTTCATTTTAGGTTTCATTCTGTTTTCTCCTATAGGGATACATGTATTTGGAACTCTAAATCAAACACGGATTGTGCTAGCTCTTTGAAACTTGAAACAATAAAGCAGTTTCAAATTCTATCTCTATGCTTTGTTTGCTGTTGATGTAGCCCTAAGCAGAAACTGGCGAAAATCACTTTCATGGAAAGGGGTTGCCAAGCTTCCAAAAAACTACGAGTTGCCTGAAATCTCAGCAAACATTTTTTCACCCAATCTTGATGATTCTTTCAGGTAATGATCAGTACACCAAAATCACTTGGCTCACCAAATTTCGTTTTTCTAGGTTAAACCGTTCGTTTGCAGTAACCGTTTTCATTTTTAGGTTTCACTCCGTATTCTCCTATAGGGATACATGTATTTGGAACTCTAAATCAAACACGGTTTGTGCTAGCTCTTTGAAACTTGACACAAGAAAGCAGTTTCCAGTTCTATCTCTATGCTTTGTTTGCTGTTGATGTAGCCCTAAGCAGAGACTGGCGAAAATCACTTTCATGGAAAGGGGTTGCCAAGCTTCCAAAAAACTACGAGTTGCCTGAAATCTCAGCAAACATTTTCTCACCCAATCTTGAAGATTTTTTCAGGTAATGATCAGTACACCAAAACCACTTGGCTCACCAAATTTCGTTCTTCTAGGTTAAACCGTTCGTTTGCAGTAACCGTTTTCATTTTTAGGTTTCACTGTGTTTTCTCCTATAGGGATATATGTATTTGGAACTCTAAATCAAACACGGTTTTTGCTAGCTCTTTGAAACTTGACACAATAAAGCAGTTTCCAGTTCTATCTCTATGCTTTGTTTCCTGTTGATGTAGCCCTAAGCAGAGACTGGCGAAAATCACTTTCATGGAAAGGGGTTGCCAAGCTTCCAAAAAACTACGAGTTGACTGAAATCTCAGCAAACATTTCTTCACCCAATCTTGATGATTCTTTCAGGTAATGATCAGTACACCAAAACCACTTGGCTCACCAAATTTCGTTTTTCTAGGTTAAACCGTTTGTTTGCAGTAACCGTTTTTATTTTTAGGTTTCACTCTGTTTTCTCCTATAGGGATACATGTATTTGGAACTCTAAATCAAACACGGTTTGTGCTAGCTCTTTGAAACTTGACACAATAAAGCAGTTTCAAGTTCTATCTCTATGGTTTGTTTGCTGTTGATGTAGCCCTAAACAGAGACTGGCGAAAATCACTTTCATGGAAAGGGGTTGCCAAGCTTCCAAAAAACTACGAGTTTCCTGAAATCTCAGCAAACGTTTTTGCACCCAATCTTGATGATTCTTTCAGGAAATGATCAGTACACCAAAACCACTTGGCTCACCAAATTTCGTTCTAGGTTACACCGTTCGTTTGCAGTAACCGTTTTCATTTTTAGGTTTTACTCTGTTTTCTCCTATAGGGATACATGTATTTGGAACTCTAAATAAAAAACGGTTTGTACTAGCTCTTTGAAACTTAACACAATAAAGCAGTTTCAAGTTCTATCTCTATGGTTTGTTTGCTGTTGATGTAGCCCTAATCAGAGACTGGCGAAAATCACTTTCATGGAAAGGGTTGCCAAGCTTCCAAAAAACTACGAGTTGCCTGAAATCTCAGCCAACATTTTTTCACCCAATATTGATGATTCTTTCAGGTAATGATCAGCACACCAAAACCACTTGGCTCACCAAATTTCGTTCTTCTAGGTTAAACCGTTCGTTTGCAGTAACCGTTTCATTTTTAGGTTTCACTCTGTTTTCTCCTATAGGGATACATGTATTTGGAACTCAAAATCAAACACGGTTTGTGCTAGCTCTTTGAAACTTGACACAATAAAGCAGTTTTAAATTCTATCTCTATGCTTTGTTTGCTGTTGATGTAGCCCTAAGCAGAGACTGGCGAAATTCACTTTCATGGAAAGGGGTTGCCAAGCTTCCAAAAAACTACGAGTTGCCTGAAATCTCAGCAAACATTTTTTCACCCAATCTTGATGATTCTTTCAGGTAATGATCAGTACACCAAAACCACTTGGCTCACCAAATTTAGTTTTTTTAGGTTAAACCGTTCGTTTGCAGTAACCGTTTTCATTTTTAGGTTTCACTCTGTTTTCTCCTATAGGGATACATGTATTTGTAACTCTAAATCAAACACGGTTTGTGCTAGCTCTTTGAAACTTGACACAATAAAGCAGTTTCACGTTCTATCTCTATGCTTTGTTTGCTGTTGATGTAGCCCTAAGCAGAGACTGGCGTAAATCACTTTCATGGAAAGGGGTTGCCAAGCTTCCAAGAAACTACGAGTTGCCTGAAATCTCAGCAAATATTTTTTCACCCAATCTTGATCATTCTTTCAGGTAATGATCAGTACACCAAAACCACTTGATTCACCAAATTTCGTTCTTCTAGGTTAAACAGTTCATTTGCTGTAACAGTTTTTATTTTTAGGTTTCACTCTGTTTTCTCCTATAGGGATACATGTATTTAGAACTCTAAAACAAACACGGTTTCTGCTAGCTCTTTGAAACTTGACACAATAAAGCAGTTTCACGTTCTATCTCTATGCTTTTTTTCCTCTTGATGTAGCCCTAAGCAGAGACTGGCGAAAATCACTTTCATGGAAAGGGGTTGCCAAGCTTCCAAAAAACTACGAGTTGACTGAAATCTCAGCAAACATTTTCTCACCCAATCTTTATGATTCTTTCAGGTAATGATCAGTACACCAAAACAACTTGGCTCACCAAATTTCGTTCTTCTAGGTTAAACCGTTCGTTTGCAATAACCGTTTTTATTTTTAGGTTTCACTCTGTTTTCTCCTATAGAGATACATGTATTTGGAACTGTAAATCAAACACGGTTTGTGCTAGCTCTTTGAAACTTGACACAATAAAGCAGTTTCAAGTTCTATCTCTATGCTTTTTTTGTTGTTGATGTAGCCCTAAGCAGAGACTGGCGAAAATCACTTTCATGGAAAGGGGTTGCCAAGCTTCCAAAAAACTATGAGTTGCCTCAAATCTCAGCAAACATTTTTTCACCCAATCTTGATGATTCTTTCAGGTAATGATCAGTACACAAAAACCACTTGGCTGACCAAATTTCGTTCTTTTAGGTTAAACCGTTCGTTTGCAGTAACCGTTTTCATTTTTAGGTTTCACTCTGTTTTCTCCTATAGGAATACATGTATTTTTAACTCTAAATCAAACACGGTTTGTGCTAGCTCTTTGAAACTTGACACAATAAAGCAGTTTCCAGTTCTATCTCTATGCTTTGTTTGCTGTTGATGTAGCCCTCAGCAGAGACTGGCGAAAATCACTTTCATGGAAAAGGGGTTGCCAAGCTTCCAAAAAACTACGAGTTGACTGAAATCTCAGCAAACATTTTCTCACCCAATCTTGATGATTCTTTCAGGAAATGATCAGTACACCAAAACCACTTGGCTCACCAAATTTCGTTCTTCTAGGTTAAACCGTTCGTTTGCAGTAACCGTTTTTATTTTTAGGTTTCACTCTGTTTTCTCCTATAGGGATACATGTATTTGGAACTCTAAATAAACACGGTTTGTGCTAGCTCTTTGAAACTTGACACAATAAAGCAGTTTCAAGTTCTATCTCTATGCTTTGTTTGCTGTTGATGTAGCCCTAAGCAGAGACTGGCGAAAATCACTTTCATGGAAAGGGGTTGCCAAGCTTCAAAAAAACTACGAGTTGCCTGAAATTTCAGCAAACATTTTTTCACCCAATCTTGATGATTCTTTCAGGTAATGATCAGTACACAAAAACCATTTGGCTCAACAAATTTCGTTCTTCTAGGTTACACCGTTCGTTTGCAGTAACCGTTTTCATTTTTAGGTTTCACTCTGTTTTCTCCTATAGGGATACATGTATTTTTAACTCTAAATCAAACACGGTTTGTGCTAGCTCTTTGAAACTTGACACAATAAAGCAGTTTCCACTTCTATCTCTATGCTTTTTTTGTTGTTGATGTAGCCCTAAGCAGAGACTGGCGAAAATCACTTTCATGGAAAGGGGTTGCCAAGCTTCCAAAAAACTACGAGTTGCCTGAAATCTCAGCAAACATTTTTTTCACCCAATCTGGATATTTCTTTCAGGTAATAATCAGTACACCAAAACCACTTGGCTCACCAAATTTCGTTCTTCTAGGTTAAACCGTTCGTTTGCAGTAACCGTTTTGATTTTTAGGTTTCACTCTGTTTTCTCCTATAGGGATACATGTATTTGGAACTCTAAATCAAACACGGTTTGTGCTAGCTCTTTGAAACTTGACACAATAAAGCAGTTTCCAGTTCTATCTCTATGCTTTGTTTGCTGTTGATGTAGCCCTAATCAGAGACTGGTGAAAATCACTTTCATGGAAAGGGGTTGCCAGCTTCCAAAAAAACTACGAGTTGCCTGAAATCTCAGCAAACATTTTTTCACCCAATCTTGATGATTCTTTCAGGTAATGATCAGTACACCAAAACCACTTGGCTCACCAAATTTCGTTCTTCTAGGTTAAACCGTTCGTTTGCAGTAACCGTTTTCATTTTTAGGTTTCACTCTGTTTTCTCCTATAGAGATACATGTATTTGGAACTCTAAATCAAACACGGTTTGTGCTAGCTCTTTGAAACTTGACACAATAAAGCAGTTTCAAGTTCTATCTCTATGCTTTGTTTGCTGTTGATGTAGCCCTAAGCAGAGACTGGCGAAAATCACTTTCATGGAAAGGGGTTGCCAAGCTTCCAAAAAACTGCGAGTTGCCTGAAATCTCAGCAAACATTTTTTCACCCAATCTTGATGATTCTTTCAGGTAATGATCAGTACACCAAAACCACTTGGCTCACCAAATTTCGTTCTTCTAGGTTAAACCGTTCGTTTGCAGTAACCGTTTTCATTTTTAGGTTTCACTCTGTTTTCTCCTATAGAGATACATGTATTTGGAACTCTAAATCAAACACGGTTTGTGCTAGCTCTTTGAAACTTGACACAATAAAGCAGTTTCAAGTTCTATCTCTATGCTTTGTTTGCTGTTGATGTAGCCCTAAGCAGAGACTGGCGAAAATCACTTTCATGGAAAGGGGTTGCCAAGCTTCCAAAAAACTGCGAGTTGCCTGAAATCTCAGCAAACATTTTTTCACCCAATCTTGATGATTCTTTCAGGTAATGATCAGTACACCAAAACCACTTGGCTCAAAAAATTCGTTCTTCTAGGTTACACCGTTTGTTTGCAGTAACCGTTTTCATTTTTAGGTTTTACTCTGTTTTCTCCTATAGGGATACATGTATTTGGAACTCTAAATCAAACACGGTTTGTGCTAGCTCTTTGAAACTTGACACAATAAAGCAGTTTCCAGTTCTATCTCTATGCTTTGTTTGCTGTTGATGTAGCCCTAAGCAGAGACTGGCGAAAATCACTTTCATTGAAAGGGGTTGCCAAGATTCCAAAAAACTACGAGTTCCTGAAATCTCAGCAAACATTTTTTCACCCAATCTTGATGATTCTTTCAGGTAATGATCAGTACACCAAAACCACTTGGCTCACCAAATTTCGTTCTTCTAGGTTAAACCGTTCGTTTGCAGTAACCGTTTTCATTTTTAGGTTTCACTCTGTTTTCTCCTATAGGGATATATGTATTTGGAACTCTAAATCAAACACGGTTTGTGCTAGCTCTTTGAAACTTTACACAATAAAGCAGTTTCACGTTCTATCTCTATGCTTTGTTTGCTGTTGATGTAGCCCTAAGCAGAGACTGGCGAAAATTACTTTCATGGAAAGGGGTTGCCAAGCTTCCAAAAACTACGAGTTGACTGAAATCTCAGCAAACATTTTCTCACCCAATCTTGATGATTCTTTCAGGTAATGATCAGTACACCAAAACCACTTGGCTCACCAAATTTCGTTCTTCTAGGTTAAACTGTTCGTTTGCAATAACCGTTTTTATTTTTAGGTTTCACTCTGTTTTCTCCTATAGAGATACATGTATTTGGAACTCTAAATCAAACACGGTTTGTGCTAGCTCTTTGAAACTTGACACAATAAAGCAGTTTCAAGTTCTATCTCTATGCTTTTTTGGCTGTTGATGTAGCCCTAAGCAGAGACTGGCGAAAATCACTTTCATGGAAAGGGGTTGCCAAGCTTCCAAAAAACTACGAGTTGCCTGAAATCTCAGCAAAAATTTTTTCACCCAATCTTGATGATTCTTTCAGGTAATGATCAGTACACCAAAACCACTTGGCTCACCAAATTTCGTTCTTCTAGGTTAAACCGTTCGTTTGCAGTAACCGTTTTCATTTTTAGGTTTCACTCTGTTTTCTCCTATAGGGATACATGTATTTGGAACTCTAAAATCAAACACGGTTTGTGCAAGCTCTATGAATCTTGACACAATAAAGCAGTTTCAAGTTCTATCTATATGCTTTGTTTGCTGTTGATGTAGCCCTAAGCAGAGACTGGCGTAAATCACTTTCATGGAAAGGGGTTGCCAAGCTTCCAAAAACTACGAGTTGCCTGGAATCTCAGCAAACATTTTTTCACCCAATCTTGATGATTCTTTCAGGTAATGATCAGTACACCAAAACCGCTTGGCTCACCAAATTTTGTTCTTCTAGGTTAAACCGTTCGTTTGCAGTAACCGTTTTCATTTTTAGGTTTCACTCTGTTTTCTCTTATAGGAATACATGTATTTGGAACTCTAAATCAAACACGGTTTGTGCTAGCTCTTTGAAACTTGACACAATAAAGCAGTTTCAAGTTCTATCTCTATGCTTTGTTTGCTGTTGATGTAGCCCTAAGCAGAGACTGGCGAAAATCACTTTAATGGAAAGGGTTGCCAAGCTTCCAAAAAACTACGAGTTGCCTGAAATCTCAGCAAACATTTTTTCACCCAATCTTGATGATTCTTTCAGGTAATGATCAGTACACCAAAACCACTTGGCTCACCAAATATCGTTCTTCTAGGTTAAACCGTTCGTTTGCAGTAACCGTTTTCATTTTTAGGTTTCACTCTGTTTTCTCCTATAGGGATACATGTATTTGGAACTCTAAATAAAACACGGTTTGTGCTAGCTCTTTGAAACTTGACACAATAAAGCAGTTTCAAGTTCTATCTCTATGGTTTGTTAGCTGTTGATGTAGCCCTAAGCAGAGACTTGCGAAAATCACTTTCAAGGAAAGCGGTTGCCAAGCTTCCAACAAACTACGTGTTGCCTGAAATCTCAGCAAACATTTATTCACCCAATCTTGATGATTCTTTCAGGTAGTGATCAGTACAACAAAACCACTTGGCTCACCAAATTTCGTTCTTCTAGGTTAAACCGTTCGTTTGCATTAACTGTTTACATTTTTAGGTTTCACTCTGTTTTCTCCTATAGGGATACATGTATTTGCAACTCTAAATCAAACACGGTTTGTGCTAGCTCTTTGAAACTTGACACAATAAAGCAGTTTCAAATTCTATCTCTATGCTTTGTTTGCTGTTGATGTAGCCCTAAGCAGAGACTGACCAAAATCACTTTCATGGAAAAAGGTTGCCAAGCTTCCAAAAAACTACGAGTTGCCTGAAATCTCAGCAAACATTTTTTCACCCAATCTTGATGATTCTTTCAGGTAATGATCAGTACCCCAAAACCACTTGGCTCACCAAATTTCGTTCTTCTAGGTTAAACCGTTCGTTTGCAGTAACCGTTTCCATTTTTAGGTTTCACTCTGTTTTCTCCTATAGGGATACATGTATTTGGAACTGTAAATCAAACACGGTTTGTGCTAGCTCTTTGAAACTTGACACAATAAAGCAGTTTCAAGTTCTATCTCTATGGTTTGTTTGCTGTTGATGTAGCCCTAAGCAGTGACTGGC
>NW_027522119.1:0-32618 GCF_052094955.1 Ictidomys tridecemlineatus | reverse complement strand
TGTGTCAAATTTCAAAGAGCTAGCACAAACCGTGTTTGATTTAGTGTTCCAAATACACGTATCACAATCGGAGAAAACAGAGTGAAACCTAAAAATGAAAACGGTTACTGCAAACGAACGGTTTAACCTAGAAGAACAAAATTTGGTGAGCCAAGTGGTTTTGGTGTGCTGATCATTATCTGAAAGAATCATCAAGATTGGGTGAAAAAATGTTTGCTCAGATATCAGGCAACTCGTAGTTTTTTGGAAGCTTGGCAACCCCTTTCCATGAAAGTGATTTTCGCCAGTCTCTGCTTACGGCTACATCAACAGCAAACAAACCATAGTGATAGAACTTGAAACTGCTTTATTGTGTCAAGTTTCAAAGAGCTAGCACAAACCGTGTTTCATTTAGAGTTCCAAATACATGTATCCCTATAGGAGATAACAGAGTGAAACATAAAAATGAAAACGGTTACTGCAAACGAACGGTTTAAGCTAGAAAAACGAAATTTGGTGAGCCAAGTGGTTTTGGTGTACTGATCATTACCGGAAAGAATCATTAAGATTGGGTGAAAAAATTCTTACTGAGATTTCAGGCAACTCCTAGTTTTTTGGAAGCTTGGTAACCCCTTTCCATTAAAGTGATTTCGCCTGTCTCTGCTTAGGGCTACATTAACAGCAAACAATCCATAGAGATAGAACTTGAAACTGCTTTCTTGTGTCAAGTTTCAAAGAGCTATCACAAACCGTGTTTGATTTAGAGTTCCAAATACATGTATCCCTATAGGAGAAAACAGAGTGAAACCTAAAAATGAAAACGGTTACTTCAAACGAACGGTTTTACCTAGAAGAACGAAATTTGATGAGCCAAGTGGTTTTGGTGTACTGATCATTACCTGAAAGAATCATCAAGATTGGGTGAAAAAATGTTTGCTGAGATTTCAGGAAACTCGTAGTTTTTTGGAAGCTTAGAAACCCCATTCCATGAAAGTGATTTTCGCCAGTCTCTGCTTAGGGCTACATCAACAGCAAACAAACCATAGAGATAGAACTTGAAACTGCTTTATTGTGTCAAATTTAAAAGATCTAGCACAAACCGTGTTTGATTTAGTGTTCCAAATACATGTATCACAATCGGAGAAAACAGAGTGAAACCTAAAAATGAAAACGGTTACTGCAAACGAACGGTTTAACCTAGAAGAACGAAATTTGGTGAGCCAAGTGGTTTTGGTGTGCTGATCATTATCTGAAAGAACCATCAAGATTGGGTGAAAAAATGTTTGCTGAGATTTCAGGCAACTCGTAGTTTTTTGGAAGCTTGGCAACCCCTTTCCTTGAAAGTGTTTTTCGCCAGTCTCTGCTTAGGGCTACATCAACAGCAAACAATCCATAGAGACAGAACTTGAAACTGCTTTATTGTGTCAAGTTTCAAAGAGCGAGCACAAACCGTGTTTGATTTAGAGTTCGAAATACATGTATCCCTATAGGAGAAAACAGAGTGAAACCTAAAAATGAAAACGGTTACTGCAAACGAACGGTTTAACCTAGAAGAACGAAATTTGGTGAGCCAAGTGGTTTTGGTGTACTGATCATTACCTGATAGAATCATCAAGATTGGGTGAAAAAATGTTTGCTGAGATTTAAGGCAACTCGTATTTTTTTGGAAGCTTGGCAACCCCTTTCCATGAAAGTAATTTTCGCCAGTCTCTGCTTAGGGCTACATCAACAGCAAACAAACCATAGAAATATAACTTGAAACTGCTTTATTGTGTTCAGTTTCAAAGAGCTAGCACAAACCGTGTTTCATTTAGAGTTCCAAATACATGTATCCCTATAGGAGAAAACAGAGTGAAACCTAAAAATGAAAACGGTTACTGCAAACGAACGGTTCAACCTAGAAGACCGAAATTTGGTGAGCCAAGTAGTTTTGGTGTACTGATCATTACCTGAAAGAATCATCAAGATTGGGTAAAAAAATGTTTGCTGACATTTAAGGCAACTCGTAGTTTTTTGGAAGCTTGGCAACCTTTTTCCATGAAAGTGATTTTCGCGAGTCTCTGCTTAGGGCTACATCAACAGCAAACAAAACATAGAGATAGAACTTGAAACTGCTTTATTGTGTCAAGTTTCTAAGAGCTATCACAAACCGTGTTTGATTTAGAGTTCCAAATACATGTATCCCTATAGGAGAAAACAGAGTGAAACCTAAAAATGAAAACGGTTATTGCAAATGAACGGTTTAACCTAGAAGAACGAAATTTGGTGAGCCAAGTGGTTTTGGTGTACTGATCATTACCTGAAAGAATCATCAAGATTGGGTGAAAAAATGTTTGCTGAGATTTCAGGCAACTCGTAGTTTTTTGGATTCTTGGCAACCCCTTTCCATGAAAGTGATTTTCGCAAGTCTCTGCTTAGGGCTACATCAACAGCAAACAAAGCATAGAGATAGAACTTGAAACTGCTTTGTTGTGTCAAGTTTCAAAGAGCTACCACAAACCGTGTTTGATTTAGAGTTCCAAATACATGTATCCCTATAAAAGAAAACAGAGTGAAACCTAAAAATGAAATCGGTTACTGCAAACGAACGGTTTAACCTAGAAGAACGACATTTGGTGAGCCAAGTGGTTTTGGTGTACTGATCATTACCTGAAAAAATCATCAAGATTGGGTAAAAAAATGTTTGCTGACATTTAAGGCAACTCGTAGTTTTTTGGAAGCTTGGCAACCCCTTTCCATGAAAGTGATTTTCGCCAGTCTCTGCTTAGGGCTACATCAACATCAAACAAACCATAAAGATAGAACTTGAAAGTGCTTTATTGTGTCAAGTTTCAAAGAGCTAGCACAAACCGTGTTTCATTTGAGTTCCAAATACATGTATCCCTATAGGAGAAAACAGAGTGAACCTAAAAATGAAAACGGTTACTGCTAACGAACGGTTTAACCTAGAAGAACGAAATTTTGTGAGTCTAGTGGTTTTGGTGTACTGATCATTACCTGAAAGAATCATCAACATTGGGTGAAAAAATGTTTGCTAAGATTTCAGGCAACTCGTAGTTTTTTGAAAGCTTGGCAACCCCTTTCCATGAAAATGATTTTCGCCAGTCTCTGCTTAGGGCTACATCAACAGCAAACAAACCATAGAGATAGAACTTTAAACTGCTTTATTGTGTCAAGTTTCAAAGAGCTAGCACAAATCGTGTTTTATTTAGTGTTTCAAATACATGTATCCCTATAGGAGAAAACAGAGTGAAACCTAAAAATGAAAACGGTGACTGCAAATGAACGGTTTAACCTAGAAGAACAAAATTTGGTGAGCCAAGTGGTTTTGGTGTGCTGATCATTATCTGAAATAACCATCAAGAATGGGTGAAAAAATG
Organism: Ictidomys tridecemlineatus; assembly: GCF_052094955.1. Classification (NCBI taxonomy): domain Eukaryota; kingdom Metazoa; phylum Chordata; class Mammalia; order Rodentia; family Sciuridae; genus Ictidomys; species Ictidomys tridecemlineatus. The sequence continues at coordinate 29,259 of NW_027522119.1, read as the reverse complement.
TTTGCTGAGATTTCAGGCAACTCGTAGTTTTTTGGAAGCTTGGCAACCCCTTTCCATGAATGTGATTTTCGCCAGTCTCTGCTTACGGCTACATCAACAGCAAACAAACCATAGTGATAGAACTTGAAAGTGCTTTATTGTGTCAAGTTTCAAAGAGCTAGCACAAACCGTGTTTGATTTAGAGTTCCAAATACATGTATCCCTATAGGAGAAAACAGAGTGAAACATAAAAATGAAAACGGTTACTGCAAACGAACGGTTTAAGCTTGAAAAACGAAATTTGGTGAGCCAAGTGGTTTTGGTGTACTGATCATTACCTGAAAGAATCATCAAGATTGGGTGAAAAAATTCTTACTGAGATTTCAGGAAACTCGTAGTTTTTTGGAAGCTTGGTAACCCCTTTCCATTAACGTGATTTCGCCTGTCTCTACTTAGGGCTACATTAACAGCAAACAATCCATAGAGATAGAACTTGAAACTGCTTTCTTGTGTCAAGTTTCAAAGAGCTATCAAAAACCGTGTTTGATTTAGAGTTCCAAATACATGTATCCCTATAGGAGAAAACAGAGTGAAACCTAAAAATGAAAACGGTTACTTCAAACGAACGGTTTTACCTAGAAGAACGAAATTTGGTGAGCCAAGTGGTTTTGGTGTCCTGATCATTACCTGAAAGAATCATCAAGATTGGGTGAAAAAATGTTTGCTGAGATTTCAGGAAACTCTTAGTTTTTTGGAAGCTTGGCAACCCCATTCCATGAAAGTGATTTTCGCCAGTCTCTGCTTAGGGCTACATCAACAGCAAACAAACCATAGAGATACAACTTGAAACTGCTTTATTGTTTCAAATTTAAAAGAGATAGCACAAACCGTGTTTGATTTAGTGTTCCAAATACATGTATCACAATCGGAGAAAACAGAGTGAAACCTAAAAATGAAAACGGTTACTGCAAACGAACGGTTTAACCTAGAAGAACGAAATTTGGTGAGCCAAGTGGTTTTGGTGTGCTGATATTTATCTGAAAGAACCATCAAGATTGGGTGAAAAAATGTTTGCTGAGATTTCAGGCAACTCGTAGTTTTTTGGAAGCTTAGCAACCCCTTACCTTGAAAGTGATTTTCGCCAGTCTCTGCTTAGGGCTACATTAACAGCAAACAATCCATAGAGATAGAACTTGAAACTGCTTTAGTGTCACGTTTCAAAGAGCTAGCACAAATATTGTTTGATTTAGAGTTCCAAATACATGTATTTCAATAGGAGAAATCAGAGTGAAACCTAAAAATGAAAACCTTTAGTGCAAACGAACGGTTTAACCTAGAAGAACGATATTTGGTGAGCCAAGTGGTTTTAATGTACTGATCATTACCTGAAAGAATCATCAAGATTGGGTTAAAAAATTCTTACTGAGATTTCAGGAAACTCGTAGTTTTTTGGAAGCTTGGTAACCCCTTTCCATTAACGTGATTTCGCCTGTCTCTACTTAGGGCTACATTAACAGCAAACAATCCATAGAGATAGAACTTGAAACTGCTTTCTTGTGTCAAGTTTCAAAGAGCTATCAAAAACCGTGTTTGATTTAGAGTTCCAAATACATGTATCCCTATAGGAGAAAACAGAGTGAAACCTAAAAATGAAAACGGTTACTTCAAACGAACGGTTTTACCTAGAAGAACGAAATTTGGTGAGCCAAGTGGTTTTGGTGTACTGATCATTACCTGAAAGAATCATCAAGATTGGGTGAAAAAATGTTTGCTGAGATTTCAGGAAACTCTTAGTTTTTTGGAAGCTTGGCAACCCCATTCCATGAAAGTGATTTTCGCCAGTCTCTGCTTAGGGCTACATCAACAGCAAACAAACCATAGAGATACAACTTGAAACTGCTTTATTGTTTCAAATTTAAAAGAGATAGCACAAACCGTGTTTGATTTAGTGTTCCAAATACATGTATCACAATCGGAGGAAAACAGAGTGAAACCTAAAAATGAAAACGGTTACTGCAAACGAACGGTTTAACCTAGAAGAACGAAATTTGGTGAGCCAAGTGGTTTTGGTGTGCTGATCATTATCTGAAAGAACCATCAAGATTGGGTGAAAAAATGTTTGCTGAGATTTCAGGCAACTCGTAGTTTTTTGGAAGCTTGGCAACCCCTTACCTTGAAAGTGATTTTCGCCAGTCTCTGCTTAGGGCTACATTAACAGCAAACAATCCATAGAGATAGAACTTGAAACTGCTTTAGTGTCACGTTTCAAAGAGCTAGCACAAATATTGTTTGATTTAGAGTTCCAAATACATGTATTTCAATAGGAGAAATCAGAGTGAAACCTAAAAATGAAAACCTTTAGTGCAAACGAACGGTTTAACCTAGAAGAACGATATTTGGTGAGCCAAGTGGTTTTAATGTACTGATCATTACCTGAAAGAATCATCAAGATTGGGTGAAAAAATTCTTACTGAGATTTCAGGAAACTCGTAATTTTTTTTAAGCTTGGTAACCCCTTTCCATTAACGTGATTTCGCCTGTCTCTACTTAGGGCTACATTAACAGCAAACAATCCATAGAGATAGAACTTGAAACTGCTTTCTTGTGTCAAGTTTCAAAGAGCTATCAAAAACCGTGTTTGATTTAGAGTTCCAAATACATGTATCCCTATAGGAGAAAACAGAGTGAAACCTAAAAATGAAAACGGTTACTTCAAACGAACGGTTTTACCTAGAAGAACGAAATTTGGTGAGCCAAGTGGTTTTGGTGTACTGATCATTACCTGAAAGAATCATCAAGATTGGGTGAAAAAATGTTTGCTGAGATTTCAGGAAACTCTTAGTTTTTTGGAAGCTTGGCAACCCCATTCCATGAAAGTGATTTTCGCCAGTCTCTGCTTAGGGCTACATCAACAGCAAACAAACCATAGAGATACAACTTGAAACTGCTTTATTGTTTCAAATTTAAAAGAGCTAGCACAAACCGTGTTTGATTTAGTGTTCCAAATACATGTATCACAATCGGAGAAAACAGAGTGAAACCTAAAAATGAAAACGGTTACTGCAAACGAACGGTTTAACCTAGAAGAACGAAATTTGGTTAGCCAACTGGTTTTGCTGTACTGATCATTACCTGAAAGAATCATCAAGATTGGGTGAAAAAATGTTTGCTGAGATTTCAGGCAACTCGTAGTATTTTGGTTTACTGCAAATGACCGGTTTAACCTAGAAGAACGAAATTTGGTGAGCCAAGTGGTTTTGGTGTACTGATCATTACCTGAAAGAATCATTAATATTGGGTGAAAAAATGTTTGCTGAGATTTCAGGGAACTCGTAGTTTTTTTGGAAGCTTGGCAAACCCTTTCCATGAAAGTGATTTTCGCCAGTCTCTACTTAGGGCTCCATCAACAGCAAACAAACCATAGAGATAGAACTTGAAACTGCTTTATTCTGTCAAGTTTCAAAGAGCTAGCACAAACCGTGTTTGATTTAGAGTTCCAAATACATGTATCCCTATAGGAGTAAACAGAGTGAAACCAAAAATGAAAACGGTTACTGCAAACGAACGGTTTAACCTAGAAGAACGAAATTTGGTGAGCCAAGTGGTTTTGGTGTACTGATCATTACCTGAAAGAATCATCAAGATTGGGTGAAAAAATGTTTGCTGAGATTTCAGGCAACTCGTAGTTTTTTGGAAGCTTGGCAACCCCTTTCCATGAAAGTGATTTTCGCCAGTCTCTGCGTAGGTCTACATCAACAGCAAAAAAACCATAGAGATAAAACTTGAAACTGCTTTCTTGTGTCAAATTTCAAAGAGCTAGCCCAAACCGTGTTTGATTTAGAGTTCCAAATACATGTATCCCTATAGGAGAAAACAGAGTGAAACCCAAAGAAGAAAACGGTTACTGCAAACGAACGGTTTAACCTAGAAAAACGAAATTTGGTGAGCCAAGTGGTTTTGGTGTACTGATCATTACCTGAAAGAATCATCAAGATTGGGTGAAAAAATGTTTGCTGAGATTTCAGGCAACTCGTAGTTTTTTGGAAGCTTGGCAACCCCTTTCCATGAAAGTGATTTTCGCCAGTCTCTGCTTAGGGCTACATCAACAGCAAACAAACCATAGAGGTAGAACTTGAAACTGCTTTATTGTGTCAAGTTTTAAAGAGCTAGCACAAACCGTGTTTGATTTAGAGTTCCAAATACATGTATCCCTATAGGAGAAAACAGAGTGAAACCTAAAAATGAAAACGGTTACTGCATACGAATGGTTTTATCTAGAAGAACGAAATTTGGTGAGCCAAGTGGTTTTGGTGTACTGATCATTACCTGAAAGAATCATCAAGATTGGGTGAAAAAATGTTTGCTGAGATTTTAGGCAACTCGTTGTTTTTTGGAAGCTTGAAAACCCCTTTCCATGAAAGTGATTTTCGCCAGTCTCTGCTTAGGACCACATCAACAGCAAACAAACCATAGAGATATAACTTGAAACTGCTTTATTGTGTCAAGTTTCAAAGAGCTAGCACAAGCCGTGTTTGATTTAGAGTTCCAAATACATGTAGCCCTATAGGAGAAAACAGAGTGAAACCTAAAGATGAAAACGGTTACTGCAAACGAACGGTTTAACCTAGAAGAACGAAATTTGGTGAGCTAAGTGGTTTTGGTGTACTGCTCATTACCTGAAAGAATCATCAAGATTGGGTGTAAAAATGTATGCTGAGATTTCAGGCAACTCGTAGTTTTTTGGAACTTGGCAACCCCTTTCCATGAAAGTGATTTTCGCCAGTCTCTGCTTAGGGCTACATCAACGGCAAACAAACCATAGAGATAGAACTTGAAACTGCTTTATTGTGTCAAGTTTCAAAGAGCTAGCACAATCCGTGTTTTATTTAGAGTTCCAAATACATGTATCCCTATAGGAGAAAACAGAGTGAAACCTAAAAATGAAAACGGTTACTGCAAACGAACGGTTTAACCTAGAAGAACGAAATTTGGTGAGCCAAATGGTTTTGGTGTACTGATCATTACCTGAAAAAATCATCAAGATTGGGTGAAGAAATGTTTGCTGAGATTTCAGGCAACTCGTAGTTTTTTGGAAGCTTGGCAACCCCTTTCTATTAAAGTGATTTTCGCCAGTCTCTGCTTAGGGCTACATCAACAGCAAATAAACCATAGAGATAGAAATTGAAACTGCTTCATTGTGTCAAGTTTCAAAGAGCTAGCACAAACCATGTTTGATTTAGAGTTCCAAATACATGTATCCCTATAGGAGAAAACAGAGTGAAACCTAAAAATGAAAACGGTTACTGCAAACGAACGGTTTAACCTAGAAGAACGAAATTTGGTGAGCCAAGTGGTTTTGGTGTACTGCTCATTACCTGAAAGAATCATCATGATTGGGTGAAAAAATGTTTGCTGAGATTTCAGGCAACTCGTAGTTTTTTGGAAGCTTGGCAACCCCTTTCCATGAAAGTGATTTTCGCCAGTCTCTGCTTAGGGCTACATCAACGGCAAACAAACCATAGAGATAGAACTTGAAACTGCTTTATTGTGTCAAGTTTCAAAGAGCTAGCACAATCCGTATTTTATTTAGAGTTCCAAATACATGTATCCCTATAGGAGAAAACAGAGTGAAACCTAAAAATGAAAACGGTTACTGCAAACGAACTGTTTAACCTAGAAGAACGAAATTTGGTGAGCCAAGTGGTTTTGGTGTACTGATCATTACCTGAAAGAATCATCAATATTGGGTGAAAAAATGTTTGCTGAGATTTGAGGCAACTCATAGTTTTTTGGAAGCTTGGCAAACCCTTTCCATGAAAGTGATTTTCGCCAGTCTCTACATAGGGCTCCATCAACAGCAAACAAACCATAGAGATAGAACTTGAAACTGCTTTATTCTGTCAAGTTTCAAAGAGCTAGCACAAACCGTGTTTGATTTAGAGTTCCAAATACATGTATCCCTATAGGAGAAAACAGAGTGAAACCTAAAAATGAAAACGGTTACTGCAAACGAACGGTTTAACCTAGAAGAACGAAATTTGGTGAGCCAAGTGGTTTTGGTGTACTGATCATTACCTGAAAGAATCATCAAGATTGGGTGAAAAAATGTTTGCTGAGATTTCAGGCAACTCGTAGTATTTTGGTTTACTGCAAACGAACATTTTAACCTAGAAGAACGAAATTTGGTGAGCCAAGTGGTTTTGGTGTACTGATCATTACCTGAAAGAATCATCAAGATTGGGTGAAAAAATGTTTGCTGAGATTTCAGGCAACTCGTAGTATTTTGGAAGCTTGGCAACCCCTCTCCATGAAAGTGATTTTCGCCAGTCTCTGCTTTGGGCTACATCAACAGCAAACAAACCATAGAGATAGAACTTGAAACTGCTTTATTCTATCAACTTTCAAAGAGCTAGCACAAACCGTGTTTGATTTAGAGTTCCAAATACATGTATCCCTATTGGAGTAAACAGAGTGAAACCTAAAAATGAAAACGGTTACTGCAAACGAACGGTTTAACCCAGAAGAACGAAATTTGGTGAGCCAAGTGGTTTTGGTGTACTGATCATTACCTGAAAGAATAATCACGATTGGGTGAAAAACTGTTTGCTGAGATTTCATGCAACTCGTAGGTTTTGGAAGCTTGGCAACCGCTTTCCATGAAAGTGATTTTCGCCAGTCTCTGCTTAGGGCTACATCAACAGCAAACAAACCATAGAGAAAGAACTTGAAACTGCTTTATTGTGTCAAGTTTCAAAGAGCTAGCACAAACCGTGTTTGATTTAGAGTTCCAAATACATGTATCCCTATAGGAGAAAACAGAGTGAAACCTAAAAATTTAAACGGTTACTGTAAATGAACGGTTTAACCTAGAAGAACGAAATTTGGTGAGCCAAGTGGTTTTTGTGTACTGATCATTACCTGAAAGAATCATCGAGATTGGGTGAAAAAATGTTTGCTGAGATTTTAGGCAACTCGTAGTTTTTAGGAAGCTTGGCAACCCCTTTTTATGAAAGTGATTTTCGCCAGTCTCTGCTTAGGGATACATCAACAGCAATCAAACCATAGAGATAGAACTTGAAACTGCTTTATTGTGTCAAGTTTCAAAGAGCTAGCACAAACCGTGTTTCATTTAGAGTTCCAAATACATGTATCCCTATAGGAGAAAACAGAGTGAAACCTAAAAATGAAAACGGTTACTGCAAACGAACGGTTTAACCTAGAAGAACGAAATTTGGTGAGCCAAGTGGTTTTGGTGCACTGATCATTACCTGAAAGAATCATCAAGATTGGGTGAAAAAATGTTTGCTGAGATTTCAGGCAACTCGTAGTTTTTTGGATGCTTGGCAACCCCTTTCCATGAAAGTGATTTTCGCCAGTCTATGCTTAAGGCAACATCAACAGCAAACAACCCATACAGATAGAACTTGAAACTGCTTTATTGTGTCAAGTTTCAAAGAGCTAGCACAAACCATGTTTGATTTAGAGTTCCAAATACATGTATCCCTATAGGAGAAAACAGAGTGAAACCTAAAGATGAAAACGGTTACTGCAAACGAATGGTTTAACCTAGAAGAACGAAATTTGGTGAGCCAAGTCGTTTTGGTGTACTGATCATTACCTCAAGAATCATCAATATTGGGTGAAAAAATGTTTGCTGAGATTTCAGGCAACTCGTAGTTTCTTGGAAGCTTGGCAAACCCTTTCCATGAAAGTGATTTTCGCCAGTCTCTGCTTAGGGCTCCATCAACAGCAAACAAACCATAGAGATAGAACTTGAAACTGCTTTATTGTGTCAAGTTTCAAAGAGCTAGCACAAACCGTGTTTGATTTAGAGTTCCAAATACATGTATCCCTATAGGAGTAAACAGAGTGAAACCTAAAAATGAAAACGGTTACTGCAAACGAACGGTTTAACCTAGAAGAACGAAATTTGGTGAGCCAAGTGGTTTTGGTGTACTGATCATTACCTGAAAGAATCATCAAGATTGGATGAAAAAATGTTTGCTGAAATTTCAGGCAACTCGTAGTTTTTTGGAAGCTTGGCAACCCCTTTCCATGAAAGTGATTTTCGCCAGTCTCTGCTTAGGGCTACATCAACAGCAAACAAACCATAGAGATAGAACTTGAAACTCTTTAATGTGTCAAGTTTCTAAGAGCTAGCACAAACCGTGTTTGATTGAGAGTTCAAAATACATGTATCCCTATAGTAGAAAGCAGAGTGAAACCTAAAAATGAAAACGGTTACTGCAAACGAACGGTTTAACCTAGAAGAACGAAATTTGGTGAGCCAAGTGGTTTTGGTGTACTGATCATTACCTGAAAGAATCATCAAGATTGGGTGAAAAACTGTTTGCTGAGATTTCATGCAACTCATAGTTTTTTGGAAGCTTGGCAACCCCTTTCCATAAAAGTGATTTTCGCCAGTCTCTGCTTAGGGCTACATCAACAGCAAACAAACCATGGAGATAGAACTTGAAACTGCTTTATTGTGTCAAGTTTCAAAGAGCTAGCACAAACCGTGTTTGATTTAGAGTTCCAAATACATGTATCTGTATAGGAGAAAACTGAGTGAAACCTAAAAATTTAAACGGTTACTGTAAACGAACGGTTTAACCTAGAAGAACGAAATTTGATGAGCCAAGTGGTTTTGGTGTACTGATCATTACCTGAAAGAATCATCAAGATTGGGTGAAAAAATGTTTGCTGAGATTTCAGGCAACTCGTAGTTTTTTGGAAGCTTGGCAACCCCTTTCCATGAAAGTGATTTTCGCCAGTCTCTGCTTAGGGCTACATCAACAGCAAACAACCCATATAGATAGAACTTGAAACTGCTTTATTGTGTCAAGTTTCAAAGAGCTAGCCCAAACCGTGTTTGATTTAGAGTTCCAAATACATGTATCCCTATAGGAGAAAACAGAGTGAAACCTAAAATGAAAACGGTTACTGCAAACGAACGGTTTAACCTAGAAGAACGAAATTTGGTGAGCCAAGTGGTTTTGGTGTACTGATAATTACCTGAAAGAATCATCAAGATTGGGTGAAAAAATGTTTGCTGAGATTTCAGGCAACTCGTAGTATATTGGTTTACTGCAAACGAACGGTTTAACCTAGAAGAACGACATTTGGTGAGCCAAGTGGTTTTGGTGTACTGATCATTACCTGAAAGAATCATCAAGATTGGATGAAAAAATGTTTGCTGAAATTTCAGGCAACTCGTAGTTTTTTGGAAGCTTGGCAACCCCTTTCCATGAAAGTGATTTTCGCCAGTCTCTGCTTAGGGCTACATCAACAGCAAACAAACCATAGAGATAGAACTTGAACTCTTTATTGTGTCAAGTTTCAAAGAGCTAGCACAAACCGTGTTTGATTTAGAGTTCAAAATACATGTATCCCTATAGGAGAAAGCAGAGTGAAACCTAAAAATGAAAACGGTTACTGCAAACGAACGGTTTAACCCAGAAGAACGAAATTTGGTGAGCCAAGTGGTTTTGGTGTACTGATCATTACCTGAAAGAATCATCAAGATTAGGTGAATAAATGTTTGCTGAGATTTCATGCACCTCGTAGTTTTTTGGAAGCTTGGCAACCCCTTTCCATAAAAGTGATTTTCGCCAGTCTCTGCTTAGGGCTACATCAACAGCAAACAAACCATGGAGATAGAAGTTGAAACTGCTTTATTGTGTCAAGTTTCAAAGAGCTAGCACAAACCGTGTTTGATTTAGAGTTCCAAATACATGTATCCCTGTAGGAGAAAAAGGAGTGAAACCTAAAAATTTAAACGGTTACTGTAAACGAACGGTTTAACCTAGAAGAACGAAATTTGGTGAGCCAAGTGGTTTTGGTGTACTGATCATTACCTTAAAGAATCATCAAGATTGGGTGAAAAAATGTTTGCTGAGATTTCAGGCAACTCGTAGTTTTTTGGAAGCTTGGCAACCCCTTTCCATGAAAGTGATTTTCGCCAGTCTCTGCTTAGGGCTACATCAACAGCAAACAACCCATACAAATAGAACTTGAAACTGCTTTATTGTGTCAAGTTTCAAAGAGCTAGCACAAACCGTGTTTGATTTAGAGTTCCAAATACATGTATCCCTATAGGAGAAAACAGAGTGAAACCTTAAAATGAAAACAGTTATTGCAAACGAACGGTTTAACCTAGAAGAACGAAATTTGGTGAGCCAAGTGGTTTTGGTGTACTGATCATTACCTGAAAGAATCATCAAGATTAGGTGAAAAAATGTTTGCTGAGATTTCAGGCAACATGTAGTATTTTGGAAGCTTTGCAACCCCTTTCCATGAAAGTGATTTTCTCCAGTCTCTGCTTAGGGCTACATCAACAGCAAACAAACCATAGAGATAAAACTTGATACTGCTTTATTGTATCAAATTTCAAAGAGCTAGCACAAACCGTGTTTGATTTAGAGTTCCAAATACATGTATCCCTATAGGAGTAAACAGAGTGAAACCTAAAAATGAAAACGGTTACTGCAAACGAACGGTTCAACCTAGAAGAACGAAATTTGGTGAGCCAAGTGGTTTTGGTGTACTGATCATTACCTGAAAGAATCATCAAGATTGGGTGAAAAAATGTTTGCTGAGATTTCATGCAACTCGTAGTTTTTTGGAAGCTTGGCAACCCCTTTTCATGAAAGTGATTTTCGCCAGTCTCTGCTTCGGGCTACATCAACAGCAAACAACCCATACAGATAGAACTTGAAACTGCTTTATTGTGTCAAGTTTCAAAGAGCTAGCACAAACCGTGTTTGATTTAGAGTTCCAAATACATGTATCCCTATGGGAGAAAACAGAGTGAAACCTAAAGATGAAAACGGTTACTGCAAACAAACGGTTTAACCTAGAAGAACGAAATTTGGTGAGCCAAGTGGTTTTGGTGCACTGATCATTACCTGCAAGAATCATCAATATTGGGTGAAAAAATGTTTGCTGAGATTTCAGGCAACTCGTAGTTTTTTGGAAGCTTGGCAAACCCTTTCCATGAAAGTGATTTTCGCCAGTCTCTGCTTAGGGCTCCATCAACAGCAAACAAACCATAGAGATAGAACTTGAAACTTCTTTATTGTGTCAAGTTTCAAAGAGCTAGCACAAACCGTGTTTGATTTAGAGTTCCAAATACATGTATCCCTATATGAGAAAACAGAGTGAAACCTAAAAATGAAAACGGTTACTGCAAACGAACGGTTTAACCTGGAAGAACGAAATTTGGTGAGCCAAGTGGTTTTGGTGTACTGATCATTACCTGAAAGAATCATCAAGATTGGGTGAAAAAATGTTTGCTGAGATTTTAGGCAACTCGTAGTTTTTTGGAAGCTTGGCAACCCCTTTCCATGAAAGTGATTTTCGCCAGTCTCTGCTTAGGGATACATCAACAGCAATCAAACCATAGAGATAGAACTTGAAACTGCTTTATTGTGTCAAGTTTCAAAGAGCTAGCACAAACCGTGTTTCATTTAGAGTTCCAAATACATGTATCCCTATAGGAGAAAACAGAGTGAAACCTAAAAATGAAAACGGTTACTGCAAACGAACGGTTTAACCTAGAAGAACGAAATTTGGTGAGCCAAGTGGTTTTGGTGTACTGATCATTACCTGAAAGAATCATCAAGATTGGGTGAAAAAATGTTTGCTGAGATTTCAGGCAACTCGTAGTATTTTGGAAGCTTGGCAACCCCTTTCCATGAAAGTGATTTTCGCCAGTCTCTGTTTAGGGCTACATCAACAGCAAACAAAACATAGAGATACAACTTGAAACTGCTTTATTGTATCAAGTTTCAAAGAGCTAGCACAAACCGAGTTTGATTTAGAGTTCCAAATACATGTATCCCTATAGGAGAAAACAGAGTGAAACCTAAAAATGAAAACGGTTACTGCAAACGAACGGTTTAACCTAGAAGAACGAAATTTGGTGGGCCAAGTGGTTTAGGTGTACTGATCATTACCTGAAAGAATCATCAAGATTGGATGAAAAAATGTTTGCTGAAATTTCAGGCAACTCGTAGTTTTTTGGAAGCTTGGCAACCCCTTTCCATGAAAGTGATTTTCGCCAGTCTCTGCTTAGGGCTCCATCAACAGCAAACAAACCATAGAGATAGAACTTGAAACTCTTTATTGTGTCAAGTTTCAAAGAGCTAGCACAAACCGTGTTTGATTTAGAGTTCCAAATACATGTATCCCTATAGGAGAAAACAGAGTGTAACCTAAAGATGAAATCGGTTACTGCAAACGAACGGTTTAACCTAGAAGAACGAAATTTGGTGAGCCAAGTGGTTTTGGTGTACTGATCATTACCTGAAAGAATCATCAAGATTGGTTCAAAAAATGTTTGTTGAGATTTCAGGCAACTCGTAGTTTTTTGGAAGCTTGGCAACACCTTTCCATGAAAGTGATTTTCGCCAGTCTCTGCTTAGGGCTACATCAACAGCAAACAAAACATAGAGATACAACTTGAAACTGCTTTATTGTGTCAAGTTTCAAAGAGCTAGCACAAACCGTGTTTGATTTAGAGTTCCAAATACATGTATCCGTATAGGAGAAAACAGAGTGAAACCTAAAAATGAAAACGGTTACTGCAAATGAACGGTTTAACCTAGAAGAACGAAATTTGGTGAGCCAAGTGGATTCGGTGTACTGATCATTACCTGAAAGAATCATCAAGATTGGGTGAAAAAATGTTTGCTGAGATTTCAGGCAACTCGTAGTTCTTTGGAAGCTTGGCAACCCCTTTTAATGTAAGTGATTTTCGCCAGTCTCTGCTTAGGGCTACATTAACAGCAAACAAACCATAGAGATAGAACTTGAAACTGCTTTATTGTGTCTAGTTTTAAAGAGCTAGCACAAACCGTGTTTGATTTTGAGTTCCAAATACATGTATCCCTATAGGAGAAAACAGAGTGAAACCTAAAAATGTAAACGGTTACTGAAAACGAAGGGTTTAACCTAGAAGAACGAAATTTGGTGAGCCAAGTGGTTTTGGTGTACTGATCATTACCTGAAAGAATCACCAAGATTGGGTGAAAAAATGTTTGCTGAGAATTCAGGCAACTCGTAGTATTTTGGAAGCTTGGCAACCCCTTTCCATATAAGTGATTTTCGCCAGTCTCTGCTTAGGGCTACATCAACAGCAAACAAACCATAGAGATAGAACTTGAAACTGCTATATTGTGTCAAGTTTCAAAGAGCTAGCACAAACCGTGTTTGATTTAGACTTCCAAATACATGCATCCCTATAGGAGAAAACAGAGTGAAACCTAAAAATGAAAACGGTTACTGAAAACGAACAGTTAAACCTAGAAGAACGAAATTTGGTGAGCCAAGTGGCTTTGGTGTACTGATCATTACCTGAAAGAATCATCAAGATTGGGTGAAAAAATGTTTGCTGAGATTTCAGGCAACTCGTAGTTTTTTGGAAGCTTGGCAACCCCTTTCCATGAAAGTGATTTTCGCCAGTCTCGGCTTAGGGCTACATCAACAGTAAACAAACCATAGAGATAGAACTTGAAACTGCTTTATTGTGTCAAGTTTCAAAGAGCTAGCACAAACCGTGTTTGATTTAGAGTTCCAAATACATGTATCCCTATAGGAGAAAACAGAGTGAAACCTAAAAATGAAAACGGTTACTGCAAACGAACGGACTTAGAAGAACGAAATTTGGTGAGCCAAGTGGTTTTGGTGTACTTATCATTACCTGAAAGAATCATCAAGATTGGGTGAAAAAATGTTTGCTGAGATTTCAGGCAACTCGTATTTTTTGGAAGCATGGCAACCCCTTTCCCTGAAAGTGATTTTCGCCAGTCTCTGCTTAGGGCTACATCAACAGCAAACAAACCATAGACATAGAACTTGAAACTGCTTTATTGTGTCAAGTTTCAAAGAGCTAGCACAAACCGTGTTTGATTTAGAGTTCCAAATACATGTATCCCTATAGGAGAAAACAGAGTGAAACCTAAAAATGAAAACGGTTAATGCAAACGAACGGTTTAACCTAGAAGAACTAAATTTGGTGAGCCAAGTGGTTTTGGTGTACTGATCATTACCTGAAAGAATCATCAAGATTGGGTGAAAAAATGTTTGCTGAGATTTGAGGCAACTCGTAGTTTTTTGGAAGCTTGGCAACCCCTTTCCATGAAAGGGATTTTCGCCAGTCTCTGCTTAGGGCTACATCAACAGCAAACAAACGATAGACATAGAACTTGAAACTGCTTTATTGTGTCAAGTTTCAAAGAGCTAGCACAAACCGTGTTTGATTTTGAGTTCCAAATACATGTATTCCTATAGGAGTAAACAGAGTGAAACCTAAAAATGTAAACGGTTACTGCAAACGAACGGTTTAACCCAGAAGAACGAAATTTGGTGAGCCAAGTGGTTTTGGTGTACTGATCATTACCTGAAAGAATCATCAAGATTGGGAGAAAAAATGTTTGCTGAGATTTCATGGAACTCGTAGTTTTTTGGAAGCTTGGCAACCCCTTTCAATGAAAGTTATTTTCGCCAGTCTCTGCTTAGGGCTACATCAACAGCAAACAAACCATAGTGATAGAACTTGAAACTGCTTTATTGTGTCAAGTTTCAAAGAGCTAGCACAAACCGTGTTTGATTTAGAGTTCCAAATACATGGATCCCTGTAGGAGAAAACAGAGTGAAACCTAAAAATGAAAATGGTTACTGCAAACGAACGGTTTCACCTAGAAGAACGAAATTTGGTGAGCCAAGTGGTTTTGGTGTACTGATCATTACCTGAAAGAATCATCAAGATTGGGAGAAAAAATGTTTGCTGAGATTTCAGGCAACTCGTAGTTTTTTGGAAGCTTGGCAACCCCTTTCCATGAAAGTGATTTTCGCCAGTCTCTGCTTAGGGCTACATCAACAGCAAACAAACCATAGAGATAGAACTTGAAACTGCTTTATTGTGTCAAGTTTCAAAGAGCTAGCACAAACCGTGTTTGATTTAGAGTTCCAAATACATGGATCCCTATAGGAGAAAACAGAGTGAAACATAAAATGAAAACGGTTACTGCAAACGAACGATTTAATTTAGTAAGAACGAAATTTGGTGAGCCAAGTGGCTTTCGTGTACTGATCGTTACCTGAAAGAATCATCAAGATCGGGTGAAAAAATGTTTGCTGAGATTTCAGGCAACTCGTAGTTCTTTGGAAGCTTGGCAACCCCTTTTATGTAAGTGGTTTTCGCCAGTCTCTGCTTAGGGCTACATTAACAGCAAACAAACCATAGAGATAGAACTTGAAACTGATTTATTGTGTCTAGTTTTAAAGAGCTAGCACAAACCGTGTTTGATTTAGAGTTCCAAATACATGTATCCCTATAGGAGAAAACAGAGTGAAACCTAAAAATGTAAACGGTTACTGAAAACGAACGGTTTAACCTAGAAGAACGAAATTTGGTGAGCCAAGTGGTTTTGGTGTACTGATCATTACCTGAAAGAATCACCAAGATTGGGTGAAAAAATGTTTGCTGAGAATTCAGGCAACTCGTAGTTTTTTGGAAGCTTGGCAACCCCTTTCCATATAAGTGATTTTCGCCATTCTCTGCTTAGGGCTACATCAACGACAAACAAACCATAGAGATAGAACTTGAAACTGCTTTATTGTGTCCAGTTTCAAAGAGCTAGCACAAACCGTGTTTGATTTAGAGTTCCAAATACATGTATCACTATAGGAGAAAACAGAGTGAAACCTAAAAATGAAAACCGTTACTGAAAACGAACAGTTAAACCTAGAAGAATGAAATTTGGTGAGCCAAGTGGCTTTGGTGTACTGATCATTACCTGAAAGAATCATCAAGATTGGGTGAAAAAATGTTTGCTGAGATTTCAAGCAACTCGTAGTTTTTTGGAAGCTTGCAAACCCCTTTCCATGAAAGTGATTTTCGCCAGTCTCTGCTTAGGGCTACATCAACAGCAAACAAACCATAGAGAGAGAACTTGAAACTGCATTATTGTGTCAAGTTTCAAAGAGCTAGCACAAACCGTGTTTGATTTAGAGTTCCAAATACATGTATCCCTATAGGAGAAAACAGAGTGAAACCTAAAAATGAAAACGGTTACTGCAAACGAACGGTTTAACCTAGAAGAACGAAATTTGGTGAGCCAAGTGGTTTTGGTGTATTGATCATTATCTGAAAGAATCATCAAGATTGGGTGAAAAAATGTTTGCTGCGATTTCAGGCAACTCGTAGTTTTTTGGAAGCTTGGCAACCCCTTTCCCTGAAAGTGATTTTCGCCAGTCTCTGCTTAGGGCTTCATCAACAGCAAACAAACCATAGACATAGAACTTGAATCTGCTTTATTGTGTCAAGTTTCAAAGAGCTAGCACAAACCGTGTTTGATTCAGAGTTCCAAATACATGTATCCGTATAGGAGAAAACAGAGTGAAACCTAAAAATGAAAACGGTTACTGCAAATGAACGGTTTAACCTAGAAGAACGAAATTTGGTGAGCCAAGTGGTTTTGGTGTACTGATCATTACCTGAAAAAATCATCAAGATTGGGTGAAAAAATGTTTGCTGAGATTTCAGACAACTCGTAGTTTTTTGAAAGATTGGCAACCCCTTTCCATGAAAGTAATTTTCGCAGGTCTCTGCTTAGGGCTACATCAACAGCAAACAAACCATAGAGATAGAACTTGAAACTGTTTATTGTGTCAAGTTTCAAAGAGCTAGCACAAACCGTGTTTGATTTAGAGTTCCAAATACATGTATCCGTATAGGAGAAAACAGAGTGAAACCTAAAAATGAAAACGGTTACTTCAAACGAACGGTTTAACCTAGAAGTACGAAATTTGGTGAGCCAAGTGGTTTCGGTGTACTGATCATTACCTGAAAGAATCATCAAGATTGGGTGAAAAAATATTTGCTGAGATTTCAGGCAACTCGTAGTTCTTTGGAAGCTTGGCAACCCCTTTTTATGTAAGTGATTTTCGCCAGTCTCTGCTTAGGGCTACATTAACAGCAAACAAACCATAGAGATAGAACTTGAAACTGCTTTATTGTGTCTAGTTTCAAAGAGCTAGCACAAACCGTGTTTTATTTAGAGTTCCAAATACATGTATCCCTATTGGAGAAAACAGAGTGAAACCTAAAAATGAAAACGGTTACTGAAAACGAACAGTTAAACCTAGAAGAACGAAATTTGGTGAGCCAAGTGGCTTTGGTGTACTGATCATTACCAGAAAGAAACATCAAGATTGGGTGAAAAAATGTTTGCTGAGATTTCAGGCAACTCGTAGTTTTTTGGAAGCTTGGCAACCCCTTTCCATTAAACTGATTTTCGCCAGTCGCTGCTTAGGGCTACATCAACAGCAAACAAACCATAGACATAGAACTTGAAACTGCTTTATTGTGTCAAGTTTCAAAGAGCTAGCAAAAACCGTGTTTCATTTAGAGTTCCAAATACATGTATCCCTATAGGAGAAAACAGAGTGAAACTTAAAAATGAAAACGGTTACTGAAAACGAACAGTTAAACCTAGAAGAACGAAATTTGGTGAGCCAAGTGGCTTTGGTGTACTGATAATTACCTGAAAGAATCATCAAGATTGGGTGAAAAAATGTTTCTGAGATTTCATGCAACTCGTAGTTTTTTGGAAGCTTGCAAACCCCCTTTCCATGAAAGTGATTTTCGCCAGTCTCTGCTTAGGGCTACATCAACAGCAAACAAACCATAGAGATAGAACTTGAAACTGCTTTATTGTGTCAAGTTTCAAAGAGCTAGCACAAACCGTGTTTGATTTAGAGTTCCAAATACATGGATCCCTATAGGAGAAAACAGAGTGAAACCTAAAAATGAAAACGGTTACTGCAAACGAACGGTTTAACCTAGAAAAACGAAATTTGGTGAGCCAAGTGGTTTTGGTGTACTCATCATTACCTGAAAGAATCATCAAGATTGGGTGAAAAAATGTTTGCTGAGATTTCAGGCAACTCGTAGTTTTTTGGAAGCTTCCCCACCCCTTTCCATGAAAGTGATTTTCGCCAGTCTCTGCTTAGGCCTACATCAACAGCAAACAAACCATACAGATAGAACTTAAAACTGCTTTATTGTGTCAAGTTTCAAAGAGCTAGCACATACCGTGTTTGATTTAGAGTTCCAAACACATGTATCCCTATAGGAGAAAACATAGTGAAACCTAAAAATGGAAACGGTTACTGCAAACGAACGGTTTAAACTAGAAGAACGAAATTTGGTGAGCAAAGTGGTTTTGGTGTAGTGATCATTACCTGAAAGAATCATCAAGATTGGGTGAAAAAATGTTTCCTGAGATTTCAGGCAACTCGTAGTTTTTTGAAAGATTGGCAACCCCTTTCCATGAAAGTGATTTTCGCCAGTCTCTGCTTAGGGCTACATCAACAGCAAACAAACCATAGAGATAGAACTTGAAACTGCTTTATTGTGTCAAGTTTCAAAGAGCTAGCACAAACCGTGTTTGATTTAGAGTTCCAAATACATGTATCCGTATAGGAGAAAACAGAGTGAAACCTAAAAATGAAAACGGTTACTGCAAATGAACGGTTTAACCTAGAAGTACTAAATTTGGTGAGCCAAGTGGTTTCTGTGTACTGATCATTACCTGAAAGAATCATCAAGATTGGGTGAAAAAATATTTGCTGAGATTTCAGGCAACTCGTAGTTCTTTGGAAGCTTGGCAACCCCTTTTTATGTAAGTGATTTTCGCCAGTCTCTGCTTAGGGCTACATTAACAGCAAACAAACCATAGAGATAGAACTTGAAACTGCTTTACTGTGTCTAGTTTCAAAGAGCTAGCACAAACCGTGTTTGATTTAGAGTTCCAAATACATGTATCCCTATAGGAGAAAACAGAGTGAAACCTAAAAATGTAAACGGTTACTGCAAACGAACGGTTTAACCTAGAAGAACGAAATTTGGTGAGCCAAGTGGTTTTGTTGTACTGATCATTACCTGAAAGAATCACCAAGATTGGGTGAAAAAATGTTTGCTGAGAATTCAGGCAACTCGTAGTTTTTTGGAAAGCTTGGCAACCCCTTTCCATATAAGTGATTTTCGCCAGTCTCTGCTTAGGGCTACATTAACAGCAAACAAACTATAGAGATAGAACTTGAAACTGCTTTATTGTTTCAAGTTTCAAAGAGCTAGCACAAACCGTGTTTGATTTAGAGTTCCAAATACATGTATCCCTATAGGAGAAAACAGAGTGAAACCTAAAAATGAAAACGGTTACTGAAAACGAACAGTTAAACCTAGAAGAACGAAATTTGGTGAGCCAATTATTTTTGGTGTACTGATCATTACCTGAAAGAATCATCAAGATTGGGTGAAAAAATGTTTGCTGAGATTTCAGGAACCTCGTAGTTTTTTGGAAGCTTGGAAACCCCTTTCCATGAAAGTTATTTTCGCCAGTCTCTGCTTAGGGCTACATCAACAGCAAACAAACCATACAGATAGAACTTGAAACTGCTTTATTGTGTCAAGTTTCAAAGAGCTAGCACAGATCGTGTTTGATATAGAGTTCCAAATACATGTATCCCTATAGGAGAAAACAGAGTGAATCCTAAAAATGTAAACGGTTACTGCAAACGAACGATTTAACCTAGAACAACGCAATTTGGTGAGCCAAGTGGTTTTGGTGTACTGATCATTACCTGAAAGAATCATCAAAATTGGGTGAAAAAATGTTTGCTGAGATTTCAGGCAACTCGTAGTTTTTTGGAAGCTTGGCAACCCCTTTCCATGAAAGAGATTTTCGCCAGTCTCTGCTTAGGGCTACATCAACAGCAAACAAACCATAGAGATAGAACTTGAAACTGCCTTATTGTGTCACGTTTCAAAGAGCTAGCACAAACCGTGTTTGATTTAGACTTCCAAATACATGTATCCCTATAGGAGAAAACAGAGTGAAACCTAAAAATGAAAACGGTTACTGCAAACGAACGGTTTAACCTAGAAGAACGAAATTTGGTGAGCCAAGTGGTTTTGGTGTACTGATCATTACCTGAAAGAATCATCAAGATTGAGTGAAAAAATGTTTGCTGAGATTTCAGGCAACTCGTAGTTTTTTGGAAGCTTGGCAACCCCTTTCCATGAAAGTGATTTTCGCCAGTCTCTGCTTAGGGCAAAATCAACAGCAAACAAACCATTGAGATAGAACTTGAAACTGCTTTATTGTGTCAAGTTTCAAAGAGCTAGCACAAACCGTGTTTGATTTAGAGTTCCAAATACATGTATCCCTATAGGAGAAAACAGAGTGAAACCTAAAAATGAAAACGGTTACTGCAAACGAACGGTTTAACCTAGAAGAACGAAATTTGGTGAGCCAAGTGGTTTTGGTGTACTGATCTTTACCTGACAGAATCATCAAGCTGGGTGAAAAAATGTTTGCTGAGATTTCAGGCAACTCGTTTTTTGGAAGCTTGGCAACCTCTTTCCATTAAAGTGATTTTCGCCAGTCTCAGCTTAGGGCTACATCAACAGCAAACAAACCATACAGATAGAACTTGAAACTGATTTATTGTGTCAAGTTTCAAAGAGCTAGCACAAACCGTGTTTGATATAGAGTTCCAAATACATGTATCCCTACAGGAGCAAACAGTGAAACCTAAAAATGAAAACGGTTACTGAAAACGAACGATTTAACCTAGAAGAACGAAATTTGGTGAGCCAAGTGGTTTTGGTGTACTGATCATTACCTGAAAGAATCATCAAGATTGAGTGAAAAAATGTTTGCTGAGATTTCAGGCAACTCGTAGTTTTTTGGAAGCTTGGCAACCCCTTTCCATGAAAGTGATTTTCGCCAGTCTCTGCTTAGGGCAAAATCAACAGCAAACAAACCATTGAGATAGAACTTGAAACTGCTTTATTGTGTCAAGTTTCAAAGAGCTAGCACAAACCGTGTTTGATTTAGAGTTCCAAATACATGTATCCCTATAGGAGAAAACAGAGTGAAACCTAAAAATGAAAACGGTTACTGCAAACGAACGGTTTAACCTAGAAGAACGAAATTTGGTGAGCCAAGTGGTTTTGGTGTACTGATCGTTACCTGAAAGAATCATCAAGATGGGGTGAAAAAATGTTTGCTGAGATTTCAGGCAACTCGTAGTTTTTTGGATGCTTGGCAACTCCTTTCCATGAAAGTGATTTTCGCCAGTCTCTGCTTAGGGCTACATCAACAGCAAACAAACCACATAGATAGAACTTGAAACTGCTTTATTGTGTCAAGTTTCAAAGAGCTAGCACAAACCGTGTTTGATTTAGAGTTCCAAATATATGTATCCCTATAGGAGAAAACAGAGTGAAACCTAAAAATGAAAACGGTTACTGAAAACGAATGGTTTAACTTAGAAGAACGAAATTTGGTGAGCCAAGTGGTTTTGGTGTACTGATCATTACCTGAGAGAATCATGAAGATTGGGTGAAAAAATATTTCCTGAGATTTCAGGCAACTCGTAGTTTTTTGGAAGCTTGGCAACCCTTTTCCATGAAAGTAATTTTCGCCAGTCTCTGCTTAGGGCTACATCAACATCAAACAAACCATAGAGAGAGAACTTGAAACTGCTTTATTGTGTCAAGTTTCAAAGAGCTAGCACAAACCGTGTTTGATTTATAATCCCAAATACATGTATCCCTATAGGAGAAAACAGAGTGAAACCTAAAGATGTAAACGGTTACTGCAAACGAACGGTTTAACCTAGAAGAACGAAATTTGGTGAGCAAAGTGGTTTTGGTGTACTGATAATTACTTGAAAGAATCATCAAGATTGGGTGAAAAAATGTTTGCTGAGATTTCAGGCAACTCGTAGTTTTTTGGAAGCTTGGCAACCCCTTTCCATGAAAGTGATTTTCGCCAGTCTCTGCTGAGGGCTACATCAACAGCAAACAAACCATAGAGATAGAACTTGAAACTGCTTTATTGTGTCAAGTATCAAAGAGCTAGCACAAACCGTGTTTGATTTAGAGTTTTAAATACATGTATCCCTATAGGAGAAAACAGAGTGAAACCTAAAAATGAAAACGGTTACTGCAAACGAACGGTTTAACCTAGAAGAACGAAATTTGATGAGCCAAGTGGTTTTGGTGTACTGATCGTTACCTGAAAGAATCATCAAGATTGGGTGAAAAAATGTTTGCTGAGATTTCAGGCAACTCGTAGTTTTTTGGAAGGTTGGCAACCCCTTCCCATGAAAGTGATTTTCGCCATTCTCTGCTTAGGGCTACATCAACAGCAAACAAACCATAGAGATAGAACTTGAAACTACTTTATTGTGTCAAGTGTCAAAGAGCTAGCACAAACCGTGTTTGATTTAGAGTTCCAAATACATGTATCCCTATAGGAGAAAACAGAGTGAAACCTAAAAATGAAAACGGTTACTGCAAACGAACGGTTTAACCTAGAAGAACGAAATTTGGTGAGCCAAGTGGTTTTGGTGTACTGATCGTTACCTGAAAGAATCATCAAGATGGGGTGAAAAAATGTTTGCTGAGATTTCAGGCAACTCGTAGTTTTTTGGATGCTTGGCAACCCCTTTCCATGAAACTGATTTTCACCAGTCTCTGCTTAGGGCTACATCAACAGTAAACAAACCATAGAGATAGAACTTGAAACTGCTTTATTGTCTCAAGTTTCAAAGAGCTAGCACAAACTGTGATTGATTTAGAGTTCCAAATACATGTATCCCTATAGGAGAAAACAGAGTGAAACCTAAAAATGAAAACGGTTACTGCAAACGAACAGTTTAACCTAGAAGAACGAAATTTGGTGAGCCAAGTGGTTTTGGTGTACTGATCATTACCTGAAAGAATCATCAAGATTGGGTGAAAAAATGTTTGCTGAGATTTCAGGCAACTCGTAGTTTTTTGGAAGCTTGGCAAAACATTTCCATGAAAGTGATTTTCGCCAGTCTCTGCTTACGGCTACATGAACAGCAAACAAACCATAGAGACAGAACTTGAAACTCCTTTATTGTGTCAAATTTCAAAGAGCTAGCACAAACCGTGTTTGATTTAGCGTTCCAAATACATGTATCCCTATAGGAGAAAACAGAGTGAAACCTAAAAATGAAAACGGTTACTGCAAACGAACGGTTTAACCTAGAAGAACGAAATTTGGTGAGCCAAGTGGTTTTGGTGTACTGATCGTTACCTGAAAGAATCATCAAGATGGGGTCAAAAAATGTTTGCTGAGATTTCAGGCAACTCGTAGTTTTTTGGATGCTTGGCAACCCCTTTCCATGAAAGTGATTTTCGCCAGTCTCTGCTTAGGGCTACATAAACAGCAAACAAACCATAGAGATAGAACTTGAAACTGCTTTATTGTGTCAAGTTTCAAAGAACTAGCACAAACCGTGTTTGATTTAGCGTTTCAAATACATGTATCCCTATAGGAGAAAACAGAGTGAAACCTAAAAATGAAAACGGTTACTGCAAACGAATGGTTTAACTTTGAAGAACGAAATTTGGTGAGCCAAGTGGTTTTGGTGTACTGATCATTACCTGAGAGAATCATGAAGATTGGGTGAAAAAATGTTTCCTGAGATTTCAGGCAACTCGTAGTTTTTTGGAAGCTTGGCAACCCTTTTCCATGAAAGTAATTTTAGCCAGTCTCTGCTTAGGGCTACATGAACAGCAAACAAACCATAAAGATAGAATTTAAAACTCCTTTATTGTGTCAAATTTCAAAGAGCTAGCACAAACCGTGTTTGATTTAGAGTTCCAAATACATGTATTTCTATAGGAGAAAACATAGTGAAACCTAAAGATGAAAACGGTTACTGCAAACGAACGTTTTAACCTAGAAGAACGAAATTTGGTGAGCCAAGTGGGTTTGGTGTACTGATCGTTACCTGAAAGAATCATCAAGATTGGGTGAAAATATATTTGCTGAGACTTCAGGCAACTCGTAATTTTTTGGAAGGTTGGCAAAGCCTTTCCATGAAAGTGATTTTCGCCAGTCTCTGCTTAGGGCTACATCAACAGCAAACAAACCATAGAGATAGAACTTGAAACTGCTTTATTGTGTCAAGTTTCAAAGAGCTAGCACAAACCGTGTTTGATTTAGAGTTCCAAATACATGTATCCCTATAGGAGAAAACAGAGTGAAACCTAAAAATGAAAACGGTTACTGCAAACGAACGGTTTAACCTAGAAGAACGAAATTTGGTGAGCCAAGTGGTTTTGGTGTACTGATCGTTACCTGAAAGAATCATGAAGATGGGGTGAAAAAATGTTTGCTGAGATTTCAGGCAACTCCTAGTTTTTTGGAAGCTTGGCAACCCCTTTCCATGAAAGTGATTTTCGCCAGTCTCTTCTTAGGGCTACATCAAAAGCAAACAAACCATAGAGATAGAACGTGAAACTGCTTTATTGTGTCAAATTTCAAAGAGCTAGCACAAACCGTGTTTGATTTATAATCCCAAATACATGTATTTCTATAGGAGAAAACAGAGTGAAACCTAAAGATGTAAACGGTTACTGCAAACGAACGGTTTAACCTAGAAGAACGAAATTTGGTTAGCCAAGTGGTTTTGGTGTACTGATAATTACCTGAAGAATCATCAAGATTGGGTGAAAAAATGTTTGCTGAGATTTCAGGCAACTCGTAGTTTTTTGGAAGCTTGGCAACCTCTTTCCATGAAAGTGATTTTCGCCAGTCTCTCCTTAGGGCTACATCAACAGCAAACAAACCATACAGATAGAACTTGAAACTACTTTATTGTGTCAAGTTTCAAAGAGCTAGCACAAACCGTGTTTGATATAGAGTTCCAAATACATGTATCCCTATAGGAGAAAACAGAGTGAAACCTAAAAATAAAAACGGTTACTGCAAACGAACGATTTAACCTAGAAAAACGAAATTTGGTGAGCCAAGTGGTTTTGGTGTACTGATCATTGCCTGAAAGAATCATCAAGATTGGGTGAAAAAATGTTTGCTGAGATTTCAGGCAACTCGTAGTTTTTGGGAAGCTTGGCAACCCCTTTCCATGAAAGTGATTTTCGCCAGTCTCTGCTTAGGGCTACATCAAAAGCAAACAAACCCTATAGATAGAACTTGAAACTGCTTTATTGTGTCAAGTTTCAAAGAGCTAGCACAATCCGTGTTTGATTTAGAGTTCCAAATACATGTATCCCTATAGGAGAAAACAGAGTGAAACCTAAAGATGAAATCGGTTACTGCAAACGAACGGTTTAACCTAGAAGAAGGAAATTTGGTGAGCCAAGTGGTTTTGGTGTACTGATCATTACCTGAAAGAATCATCAAGATTGGTTGAAAAAATGTTTGTTGAGATTTCAGGCAACTCGTAGTTTTTTGGAAGCTTGGCAACACCTTTCCATGAAAGTGATTTTCGCCAGTCTCTGCTTAGGGCTACATCAACAGCAAACAAAACATAGAGATACAACTTGAAACTGCTTTATTGTGTCAAGTTTCAAAGAGCTAGCACAAACCGTGTTTGATTTAGAGTTCCAAATACATGTATCTGTATAGGAGAAAACAGAGTGAAACCTAAAAATGAAAACGGATACTGCAAATGAACGGTTTAACCTAGAAGTACGAAATTTGGTGAGCCAAGTGGATTCGGTGTACTGATCATTACCTGAAAGAATCATCAAGATTGGGTGAAAAAATGTTTGCTGAGATTTCAGGCAACTCCTAGTTTTTTGGAAGCTTGGCAACCCCTTTCCATGAAAGTGATTTTCGCCAGTCTCTGCTTAGGGCTACATCAACAGCAAACAAACCATACAGATAGAACTTGAAACTGCTTTATTGTGTCAAGTTTCAAAGAGCTAGCACAAACCGTGTTTGATTTAGAGTTCCAAATACATGTATCCCTTTAGGAGAAAACAGAGTGAAACCTAAAAATGAAAACAGTTACTGCAAACGAACTGTTTAACCTAGAAGTACGAAATTTGGTTAGCCAAGTGGTTTTCGTGTACTGATCAATACCTGAGAGAATCATGAAGATTGGGTGAAAAAAATGTTTGCTGAGATTTCAGGCAACTCGTATTTTTTTCGAAGCTTGGCAACCCCTTTCCATGAAAGTGATTTTCGCCAGTCTCTGCTTTGGGCTACATCAACAGCAAACAAACCATTGAGATAGAACTTGAAACTGCTTTATTGTGTCAAGTTTCAAAGAGCTAGCACAAACCGTGTTTGATATAGAGTTCCAAATACATGTATCCCTATAGGAGAAAACAGAGTGAAACCTAAAAATAAAAACGGTTACTGCAAACGAACGATTTAACCTAGAAAAACGAAATTTGGTGAGCCAAGTGGTTTTGGTGTACTGATCATTGCCTGAAAGAATCATCAAGATTGGGTGAAAAAATGTTTGCTGAGATTTCAGGCAACTCGTAGTTTTTGGGAAGCTTGGCAACCCCTTTCCATGAAAGTGATTTTCGCCAGTCTCTGCTTAGGGCTACATCAAAGCAAACAAACCCTAGAGATAGAACTTGAAACTGCTTTATTGTGTCAAGTTTCAAAGAGCTAGCACAAACCGTGTTTGATTTAGAGTTCCAAATACATGTATCCCTATAGGAGAAAACAGAGTGAAACCTAAAAATGAAAACAGTTATTGCAAACGAACGGTTTAACCTAGAAAAACGAAATTTGGTGAGCCAAGTGGTTTTGGTGTACTGATCATTACCTGAAAGAATCATCAAGATTGGGTGAAAAAATGTTTGCTGAGATTTCAGGCAACTCGTAGTTTTTTGGAAGCTTGGCAACCCCTTTCCATGAAAGTGATTTTCGCCAGTCTCTGCTTAGGGCTACATCAACAGCAAACAAACCATACAGATAGAACTTGAAACTGCTTTATTGTGTCAAGTTTCAAAGAGCTAGCAAAAACCGTGTTTTATTTAGAGTTCCAAATACATGTATCCCTATAGGAGAAAACAGAGTGAAACCTAAAAATGAAAACGGTTACTGCAAACGAACGGTTTAACCTAGAAAAACGAAATTTTTGAGCCAAGTGGTTTTGGTGTACTGATCATTACCTAAAAGAATCATCAAGATTGGGTGAAAAAATGTTTGCTAAGATTTCAGGCAACTCGTAGTTTTTTGGAAGGTTGGCAACCCCTTTCCATGAAAGTGATTTTCGCCAGTCTCTGCTTAGGGCTACATCAACAACAAACAAACCATAGAGATAGAACTTGAAACTGCTTTATTGTGTCAAGTTTCAAAGAGCTAGCACAAACCGTGTTTGATTTAGAGTTCCAAATACATGTATCCCTATAGGTGAAAACAGAGTGAAACCTAAAAATGAAAACGGTTACTGCAAACGAACGGTTTAACCTAGAAGAACGAAATTTGGTGAGCCAAGTGGTTTTGGTGTACTGATCATTACCTGAAAGAATCATCAAGATTGGGTGAAAAAATGTTTGCTGAGATTTCAGGCAACTCCTAGTTCTATGGAGGCTTGGCAAAAACTTTCCATTAAAGTGATTTTCGCCAATCTCTGCGTAGGGCTACATCAACAGCAAACAAACCATAGAAATAGAATGTGAAACTGCTTTATTGTGTCAAGTTTCAAAGAGGTAGCACAAACCGTGTTTGATTTATAATTCCAGATACATGTATCCCTATAGGAGAAAACAGAGTGAAACCTAAAGATAAAAACGGTTACTTCAAACGAACGGTTTAACCTAGAAGAACGAAATTTGGTGAGCCAAGTGGTTTTGGTGTACTGATCATTACCTGACAGAATCATCAAGCTGGATGAAAAAATGTTTGCTGAGATTTCAGGCAAATCGTTTTTTTGAAGCTTGGCAACCCCTTTCCATGAAAGTGATTTTCGCCAGTCTCTGCTTAGGGCTACATCAACAGCAAACAAACCATACAGATAGAACTTGAAACTGCTTTATTGTGTCAAGTTTTAAAGAGCTAGCACAAACCATGTTTGATATAGAGTTCCAAATACATGTATCCGTATAGGAGAAAACAGAGTGAAACCTAAAAATGAAAACGGTTACTGCAAACGAACGATTTAACTTAGAAGAACGAAATTTGGTGAGCCAAGTGGTTTTGGTGTACTGACCATTACCTGAAAGAATCATCAAGATTGGGTGAAATAATGTTTGCTGAGATTTCAGGCAATTCGTAGTTTTTTGGAAGCTTGGCAACCCCTTTCCATGAAAGTGATTTTCACCAGTCTCTGCTTAGGGCTACATAAACAGCAAACATACCATAGAGATAGAACTTGAAACTGCTTTACTGTGTCAAGTTTCAAAGAGCTAGCACAAACCATGTTTGATTTAGAGATCCAAATACATGTATCCCTATAGGAGAAAACAGAGTGAAACCTAAAAATGAAAACGGTTACTGAATACGAACGATTTAACCTAGAAGAACGAAATTTGGTGAGCCAAGTGGTTTTGGTGTACTCATCATTACCTGAGAGAATCATGAAGATTGGGTGAAAAAATGTTTCCTGAGATTTCAGGCAACTCGTAGTTTTTTGGAAGCTTGGCAACTCTTTTCCATGAAAGTAATTTTAGCCAGTCTCTGCTTAGGGCTACATGAACAGCAAACAAACCATAAAGATAGAACTTAAAACTCCTTTATTGTGTCAAATTTCAAAGAGCTAGCACAAACCGTGTTTGATTTAGAGTTCCAAATACATGTATTTCTATAGGAGAAAACATAGTGAAACCTAAAGATGAAAACGGTTACTGCAAACGAACGATTTAACCTAGAAGAACGAAATTTGGTGACCCAAGTGGTTTTGGTGTACTGATCGTTACCTGAAAAAATCATCAAGATTGGGTGAAAATATATTTGCTGAGATTTCAGGCAACTCGTAATTTTTTGGAAGCTTGGCAAAGCCTTTCCATAAAAGTGATTTTCGCCAGTCTCTGCTTAGGGCTACATCAACAGCAAACAAACCATACAGATAGAACTTGAAACTGCTTTATTGTGTCAAGTTTCAAAGAGCTAGCACAAACCGTGTTTGATTTAGAGTTCCAAATACATGTATTTCTATAGGAGAAAACAGAGTGAAACCTAAAAATGAAAACGGTTACTGTAAACGAACAGTTTAACCTAGAAGAAAGAAATTTGGTGAGCCAAGTGGTTTTGGTGTACTGATGATTACCTGAAAGAATCATCAAGATGGGGTGAAAAAATGTTTGCTGAGATTTCAGGCAACTCCTAGTTTTTTGGAAGCTTGGTAACCCCTTTCCATGAAAGAGATTTTCGCCAGTCTCTGCTTAGGGCTACATCAACAGCAAACAAACCATAGAGATAGAACTTGAAACTGCTTTATTGTGTCAAGTTACAAAGAGCT
>NW_027522118.1:0-32632 GCF_052094955.1 Ictidomys tridecemlineatus | reverse complement strand
ACAGGAGTGAAACCTCAAAATGAAACCGGTTACTGCCAACGAACGGTTTAACCTAGAAGAACGAAATTTGGCGAGCCAAGTGGGATTGGTGTACTGATCATTACCTGAAAGTTTCATCAAGATTGGGTGAAAAAGGGTGTGCTGAGATTTCAGGCAACTCGTAGTTTTTTGGAAGCTTGGCAGGCCCTTTCCATGAAAGTGATTCTCGCCAGTCTCTGCTTAGGGCTACACCAACAGCAAACAAACCATAGAGATAGAACTTGAAACTGCTTTATTGTGTCAAGTTTCAAAGAGCTAGCACAAACCGTGTTTGATTTAGAGTTCCAAATACATGTATCCCTATAGGAGAAAACAGATTGAAACCTCAAAATGAAACCGGTTACTGCCAACGAACGGTTTAACCTAGAAGAACGAAATTTGGCGAGCCAAGTGGGATTGGTGTACTGATCATTACCTGAAAGTTTCATCAAGATTGGATGAAAAAGGGTGTGCTGAGATTTCAGGCAACTCGTAGTTTTTTGGAAGCTTGGCAGGCCCTTTCCATGAAAGTGATTCTCACCAGTCTCTGCTTAGGGCTACATCAACAGCAAACAAACCATAGAGATAGAACTTGAAACTGCTTTATTGTGTCAAGTTTCAAAGAGCTAGCACAAACCGTGTTTGATTTAGAGTTCCAAATACATGTATCCCTATAGGAGAAAACAGAGTGAAACCTCAAAATAAAACCGGTTACTGTCAACGAACGGTTTAACCTAGAAGAACGAAATTTGGCGAGCCAAGTGGGATTGGTGTACTGATCATTACCTGAAAGTTTCATCAAGATTGGGTGAAAAAGTGTGTGCTGAGATTTCAGTCAACTCGTAGTTTTTTGGAAGCTAGGCAGGCCCTTTCCATGAAAGTGATTCTCGCCAGTCTCTGCTTAGGGCTACATCAACAGCAAACAAACCATAGAGATAGAACTTGAAACTGCTTTATTGTGTCAAGTTTCAAAGAGCTAGCACAAACCGTGTTTGATTTAGAGTTCCAAATACATGTATCCCTATAGGAGAAAACAGAGTGAAATTTCAAAATGAAACCGGTTACTGCCAACGAACGGTTTAACCTAAAAGAACGAAATTTGGTGAGCCCAGTGGGATTGGTGTACTGATCATTACCTGAAAGTTTCATCAAGATTGGGTGAAAAAGTGTGTGCTGAGATTTCGGGCAACTCGTAGTTTTTTGGAAGCTTGGCAGGCCCTTTCCATGAAAGTGATTCTCGCCAGTCTCTGCTTAGGGCTACATCAACAGCAAACAAACCATAGAGATAGAACTTGAAACTGCTTTATTGTGTCAAGTTTCAAAGAGCTAGCACAAACCGTGTTTCATTTAGAGTTCCCAATACATGTATCCCTATAGGAGAAAACAGAGTGAAACCTCAAAATGAAACCGGTTACTGCCAACGAACGGTTTAACCTAGAAGAACGAAATTTGGCGAGCCAAGTGGGATTGGTGTACTGATCATTACCTGAAAGTTTCATCAAGATTGGGTGAAAAAGGGTGTGCTGAGATTTCAGGCAACTCGTAGTTTTTTGGAAGCTTGGCAGGCCCTTTCCATGAAAGTGATTCTCGCCAGTCTCTGCTTAGGGCTACACCAACAGCAAACAATCCTTAGAGATAGAACTTGAAACTGCTTTATTGTGTCAAGTTTCAAAGAGCTAGCACAAACCGTGTTTGATTTAGAGTTCCAAATACATGTATCCCTATAGGAGAAAACAGATTGAAACCTCAAAATGAAACCGGTTACTGCCAACGAATGGTTTAACCTAGAAGAACGAAATTTGGCGAGCCAAGTGGGATTGGTGTACTGATCATTACCTGAAAGTTTCATCAAGATTGGATGAAAAAGTGTGTGCTGAGATTTCAGGCAACTCGTAGTTTTTTGGAAGCTTGGCAGGCCCTTTCCATGAAAGTGATTCTCACCAGTCTCTGCTTAGGGCTACATCAACAGCAAACAAACCATAGAGATAGAACTTGAAACTGCTTTATTGTGTCAAGTTTCAAAGAGCTAGCACAAACCGTGTTTGATTTAGAGTTCCAAATACATGTATCCCTATAGGAGAAAACAGAGTGAAACCTCAGAATAAAACCGGTTACTGTCAACGAACGGTTTAACCTAGAAGAACGAAATTTGGCGAGCCAAGTGGGATTGGTGTACTGATCATTACCTGAAAGTTTCATCAAGATTGGGTGAAAAAGTGTGTGCTGAGATTTCAGGCAACTCGTAGTTTTTTGGAAGCTTGGCAGGCCCTTTCCATGAAAGTGATTCTCGCCAGTCTCTGCTTAGGGCTACATCAACAGCAAACAAACCATAGAGATAGAACTTGAAACTGCTTTATTTTGTCAAGTTTCAAAGAGCTAGCACAAACCGTGTTTGATTTAGAGTTCCAAATGTATGTATCCCTATAGGAGAAAACAGAGTGAAACCTCAAAATGAAACCGGTTACTGCCAACGAACGGTTTAACCTAGAAGAACGAAATTTGGCGAGCCAAGTGGGATTGGTGTACTGATCATTACCTGAAAGTTTCATCAAGATTGTGTGAAAAAGTGTTTGCTGAGATTTCAGGCAACTCGTAGTTTTTTGGAAGCTTGGCAGGCCCTTTCCATGAAAGTGATTCTCGCCAGTCTCTGCTTAGGGCTACATCAACAGCAAACAAACCATAGAGATAGAACTTGAAACTGCTTTATTGTGTCAAGTTTCAAAGAGCTAGCACAAACCGTGTTTGATTTAGAGTTCCAAATACATGTATCGCTATAGGAGAAAACAGAGTGAAACCTCAAAATGAAACTGGTTACTTCCAACGAACGGTTTAACCTAGAAGAACGAAATTTGGCGAGCTAAGTGGGATTGGTGTACTGATCATTACCTGAAAGTTTCATCAAGATTGGATGAAAAAGTGTGTGCTGAGATTTCAGGCAACTCGTAGTTTTTTGGAAGCTTGGCAGGCCCTTTCCATGAAAGTGATTCTCACCAGTCTCTGCTTAGGGCTACATCAACAGCAAACAAACCATAGAGATAGAACTTGAAACTGCTTTATTGTGTCAAGTTTCAAAGAGCTAGCACAAACCGTGTTTGATTTAGAGTTCCAAATACATGTATCCCTATAGGAGAAAACAGAGTGAAACCTCA
This sequence comes from Ictidomys tridecemlineatus, assembly GCF_052094955.1. NCBI lineage: Eukaryota > Metazoa > Chordata > Mammalia > Rodentia > Sciuridae > Ictidomys > Ictidomys tridecemlineatus. The sequence continues at coordinate 29,465 of NW_027522118.1, read as the reverse complement.
AAATGAAACCAGTTACTCTCATCGAACGGTTTAACCTAGAAGACCGAAATTTGGCGAGCCAAGTGGGATTGGTGTACTGATCATTACCTGAAAGGTTCATCAAGATTGGGTGAAAAAGGGTGTGCTGAGATTTCAGGCAAATCGTAGTTTTTTGGAAGCTTGGCAGGCCCTTTCCATGAAAGTGATTCTCGCCAGTCTCTGCTTAGGGCTACATCAACAGCAAACAAACCATAGAGATAGAACTTGAAACTGCTTTATTGTGTCAAGTTTCAAAGAGCTAGCACAAACCGTGTTTGATTTGGAGTTCCAAATACATGTATCCCTATAGGAGAAAACAGAGTGAAACCTCAAAATGAAACCGGTTACTGCCAACGAACGGTTTAACCTAGAAGAACGAAATTTGGCGAGGAAAGTGGGATTGGTGTACTGATCATTACCTGAAAGTTTCATCAAGATTGGGTGAAAAAGCGTGTGCTGAGATTTCAGGCAACTCGTAGTTTTTTGGAAGCTTGGCAGGCCCTTTCCATGAAAGTGATTCTCGCCAGTCTCTGCTTAGGGCTACATCAACAGCAAACAAACCATAGAGATAGAACTTGAAACTGCTTTATTGTGTCAAGTTTCAAAGAGCTAGCACAAACCGTGTTTGATTTAGAGTTCCAAATACTTGTATCCCTATAGGAGAAAACAGAGTGAAACCTCAAAATGAAACCGGTTACTGCCAACGAACGGTTTAACCTAGAAGAACGAAATTTGGCGAGCCAAGTGGGATTGGTGTACTGATCATTTCCTGAAAGTTTCATCAATATTGGGTGAAATAGGGTGTGCTGAGGTTTTAGGCAACTCGTAGTTTTTTGGAATCTTGGCAGGCCCTTTCCATGAAAGTGATTCTCGCCAGTCTCTGCTTAGGGCTACATCAACAGCAAACAAACCATAGAGATAGAACTTGAAACTGCTTTATTGTGTCAAGTTTCAAAGAGCTAGCACAAACTGTGTTTGATTTAGAGTTCCAAATACATGTATCCCTATAGGAGAAAACAGAGTGAAACCTCAAAATGAAACCGGTTACTGCCAACGAACGGTTTAACCTAGAAGAACGAAATTTGGCGAGCCAAGTGGGATTGGTGTACTGATCATTACCTGAAAGTTTCATCAAAATTGGGTGAAAAAGTGTGTGCTGAGATTTCAGCAACTCGTAGTTTTTAGGAAGCTTGGCAGGCCCTTTCCATGAAAGTGATTCTCGCCTGTCTCTGCTTAGGGCTACATCAACAGCAAACAAACCATAGAGATAGAACTTGAAACTGCTTTATTGTGTCAAGTTTCAAAGAGCTAGCACAAACCGTGTTTGATTTAGAGTTCCAAATACATGTATCCCTATAGGAGAAAACAGAGTGAAACCTCAAAATGAAACCGGTTACAGCCAACGAACAGTTTAACCTAGAAGAACGAAATTTGGCGAGCCAAGTGGGATTGGTGTACTGATCATTACTTGAAAGTTTCATCAACATTGGGTGAAAAAGGGTGTGCTTAGATTTCAGGCTACTTGTAGTTTTTTGAAAGCTTGGCAGGCCCTTTCCATGAAAGTGATTCTCGCCTGTCTCTGCTTAGGGCTACATCAACAGCAAACAAACCATAGAGATAGAACTTGAAACTGCTTTATTGTGTCAAGTTTCAAAGAGCTAGCACAAACCGTGTTTGATTTACAGTTCCAAATACATGTATCCCTATAGGAGGAAACAGAGTGAAACCTCAAAATGAAACCGGTTACTGCCAACGAACGGTTTAACCTAGAAGAACGAAATTTGGCGAGCCAAGTGGGATTGGTGTACTGATCATTACCTGAAAGTTTCATCAAGATTGGATGAAAAAGTGTGTGCTGAGATTTCAGGCAACTCGTAGTTTTTTGGAAGCTTGGCAGGCCCTTTCCATGAAAGTGATTTTCGCCAGTCTCTGCTTAGGGCTACATCAACAGCAAACAAACCATAGAGATAGAACTTGAAACTGCTTTATTTTGTCAAGTTTCAAAGAGCTAGCACAAACCGTGTTTGATTTAGAGTTCCAAATACATGTATCCCTATAGGAGAAAACAGAGTGAAACCTCAAAATGAAACCGGTTACTGCCAACGAACGGTTTAACCTAGAAGAACGAAATTTGGCGAGCCAAGTGGGATTGGTGTACTTATCATTACCTGAAAGTTTCATCAAGATTGGGTGAAAAAGTGTGTGCTGAGATTTCAGGCAACTCGTAGTTTTTTGGAAGCTTGGCAGGCCCTTTCCATGAAAGTGATTCTCGCCAGTCTCTGCTTAGGGCTACATCAACAGCAAACAAACCATAGAGATAGAACTTGAAACTGCTTTATTGTGTCAAGTTTCAAAGAGCTAGCACAAACCGTGTTTGATTTAGAGTTCCAAATACATGTATCCCTATAGGAGAAAACAGAGTGAAACCTCAAAATGAAACCGGTTACTGCCAACGAACGGTTTAACCTAGAAGAACGAAATTTGGTGAGCCAAGTGGGATTGGTGTACTGATCATTACCTGAAAGTTTCATCAAGATTGGGTGAAAAAGGGTGTGCTCAGATTTCAGGCAACTCGTAGTTTTTTGGACGCTTGGCAGGCCCTTTCCATGAAAGTGATTCTCGCCAGTCTCTGCTTAGGGCTACATCAACAGCAAACAAACCATAGAGATAGAACTTGAAACTGCTTTATTTTGTCAAGTTTCAAAGAGCTAGCACAAACCGTGTTTGATTTAGAGTTCCAAATGTATGTATCCCTATAGGAGAAAACAGAGTGAAACCTCAAAATGAAACCGGTTACTGCCAACGAACGGTTTAACCTAGAAGAACGAAATTTGGCGAGCCAAGTGGGATTGGTGTACTGATCATTACCTGAAAGTTTCATCAAAGTTTGGGTGAAAAAATGTTTGCTGAGATGTAGGCAACTCGTAGTTTTTTGGGGCTTGGCAACCCCTTTCCATGAAAGTGATTTTCGCCAGTCTCTGCTTAGGGCTACATCAACAGCAAACAAACGCATAGAGATAGAACTTGAAACTGCTTTATTGTGTCAAGTTTCAAAGAGCTAGCACAAACCGTGTTTGATTTAGAGTTCCAAATACATGTATCGCTATAGGAGAAAACAGAGTGAAACCTCAAAATGAAACTGGTTACTTCCAACGAACGGTTTAACCTAGAAGAACGAAATTTGGCGAGCTAAGTGGGATTGGTGTACTGATCATTACCTGAAAGTTTCATCAAGATTGGATGAAAAAGTGTGTGCTGAGATTTCAGGCAACTCGTAGTTTTTTGGAAGCTTGGCAGGCCCTTTCCATGAAAGTGATTCTCACCAGTCTCTGCTTAGGGCTACATCAACAGCAAACAAACCATAGAGATAGAACTTGAAACTGCTTTATTGTGTCAAGTTTCAAAGAGCTAGCACAAACCGTGTTTGATTTAGAGTTCCAAATACATGTATCCCTATAGGAGAAAACAGAGTGAAACCTCAAAATGAAACCAGTTACTCTCATCGAACGGTTTAACCTAGAAGACCGAAATTTGGCGAGCCAAGTGGGATTGGTGTACTGATCATTACCTGAAAGGTTCATCAAGATTGGGTGAAAAAGGGTGTGCTGAGATTTCAGGCAACTCGTAGTTTTTTGGAAGCTTGGCAGGCCCTTTCCATGAAAGTGATTCTCGCCAGTCTCTGCTTAGGGCTACATCAACAGCAAACAAACCATAGAGATAGAACTTGAAACTGCTTTATTGTGTCAAGTTTCAAAGAGCTAGCACAAACCGTGTTTGATTTGGAGTTCCAAATACATGTATCCCTATAGGAGAAAACAGAGTGAAACCTCAAAATGAAACCGGTTACTGCCAACGAACGGTTTAACCTAGAAGAACGAAATTTGGCGAGGAAAGTGGGATTGGTGTACTGATCATTACCTGAAAGTTTCATCAAGATTGGGTGAAAAAGCGTGTGCTGAGATTTCAGGCAACTCGTAGTTTTTTGGAAGCTTGGCAGGCCCTTTCCATGAAAGTGATTCTCGCCAGTCTCTGCTTAGGGCTACATCAACAGCAAACAAACCATAGAGATAGAACTTGAAACTGCTTTATTGTGTCAAGTTTCAAAGAGCTAGCACAAACCGTGTTTGATTTAGAGTTCCAAATACTTGTATCCCTATAGGAGAAAACAGAGTGAAACCTCAAAATGAAACCGGTTACTGCCAACGAACGGTTTAACCTAGAAGAACGAAATTTGGCGAGCCAAGTGGGATTGGTGTACTGATCATTTCCTGAAAGTTTCATCAATATTGGGTGAAATAGGGTGTGCTGAGGTTTTAGGCAACTCGTAGTTTTTTGGAATCTTGGCAGGCCCTTTTCATGAAAGTGATTCTCACCAGTCTCTGCTTAGGGCTACATCAACAGCAAACAAACCATAGAGATAGAACTTGAAACTGCTTTATTGTGTCAAGTTTCAAAGAGCTAGCACAAACCGTGTTTGATTTAGAGTTCCAAATACATGTATCCCTATAGGAGAAAACAGAGTGAAACCTCAAAATGAAACCGGTTACTGCCAACGACCGGTTTAACCTAGAAGAACGAAATTTGGCGAGCCAAGTGGGATTGGTGTACTGATCATTACCTGAAAGTTTCATCAAGATTGGGTGAAAAAGGGTGTGCTGAGATTTCAGGCAACTCATAGTTTTTTGGAAGCTTGGCAGGCCCTTTCCATGAAAGTGATTCTCGCCAGTCTCTGCTTTGGGCTACATCAACAGCAAACAAACCATAGAGATAGAACTTGAAACTGCTTTATTGTGTCAAGTTTCAAAGAGCTAGCACAAACCGTGTTTGATTTAGAGTTCCAAATACTTGTATCCCTATAGGAGAAAACAGAGTGAAACCTCAAAATGAAACCGGTTACTGCCAACGAACGGTTTAACCTAGAAGAACGAAATTTGGCGAGCCAAGTGGGATTGGTGTACTGATCATTTCCTGAAAGTTTCATCAAGATTGGGTGAAATAGGGTGTGCTGAGGTTTTAGGCAACTCGTAGTTTTTTGGAATCTTGGCAGGCCCTTTCCATGAAAGTGATTCTCGCCAGTCTCTGCTTAGGGCTACATCAACAGCAAACAAACCATAGAGATAGAACTTGAAACTGCTTTATTGTGTCAAGTTTCAAAGAGCTAGCACAAACTGTGTTTGATTTAGAGTTCCAAATACATGTATCCCTATAGGAGAAAACAGAGTGAAACCTCAAAATGAAACCGGTTACTGCCAACGAACGGTTTAACCTAGAAGAACGAAATTTGGCGAGCCAAGTGGGATTGGTGTACTGATCATTACCTGAAAGTTTCATCAAAATTGGGTGAAAAAGTGTGTGCTGAGATTTCAGCAACTCGTAGTTTTTAGGAAGCTTGGCAGGCCCTTTCCATGAAAGTGATTCTCGCCTGTCTCTGCTTAGGGCTACATCAACAGCAAACAAACCATAGAGATAGAACTTGAAACTGCTTTATTGTGTCAAGTTTCAAAGAGCTAGCACAAACCGTGTTTGATTTAGAGTTCCAAATACATGTATCCCTATAGGAGAAAACAGAGTGAAACCTCAAAATGAAACCGGTTACTGCCAACGAACGGTTTAACCTAGAACAACGTAATTTGGCGAGCCAAGTGGGATTCGTGTACTGATCATTACCTGAAAGTTTCATCAAGATTGGGTGAAAAAGTGTGTGCTGAGATTTCGGTCAACTCGTAGTTTTTTAGAAGCTTGGCAGGCCCTTTCCATGAAAGAGATTCTCGCTAGTCTCTGCTTAGGGCTACATCAACAGCAAACAAACCATAGAGATAGAACTTAAAACTGCTTTATTGTGTCAAGTTTCAAAGAGCTAGCACAAACCGTGTTTGATTTACAGTTCCAAATACATGTATCCCTATAGGAGAAAACAGAGTGAAACCTCAAAATGAAACCGGTTACTGCCAACGAACGGTTTAACCTAGAAGAACGAAATTTGGCGAGCTAAGTGGGATTGGTGTACTGATCATTACCTGAAAGTTTCATCAAGATTGGGTGAAAAAGTGTGTGCTGAGATTTCAGGCAACTCGTAGTTTTTTGGAAGCTTGGCAGGCCCTTTCCATGAAAGTGATTCTCGCCAGTCTCTGCTTAGGGCTACATCAACAGCAAACAAACCATAGAGATAGAACTTGAAACTGCTTTATTTTGTCAAGTTTCAAAGAGCTAGCACAAACCGTGTTTGATTTAGAGTTCCAAATACATGTATCCCTATAGGAGAAAACAGAGTGAAACCTCAAAATGAAACCGGTTACTGCCAACGAACGGTTTAACCTAGAAGAACGAAATTTGGCGAGCCAAGTGGGATTCGTGTACTGATCATTACCTGAAAGTTTCATCAAGATTGTGTGAAAAAGTGTTTGCTGAGATTTCAGGCAACTCGTAGTTTTTTGGAAGCTTGGCAGGCCCTTTCCATGAAAGTGATTCTCGCCAGTCTCTGCTTAGGGCTACATCAACAGCAAACAAACCATAGAGATAGAACTTGAAACTGCTTTATTGTGTCAAGTTTCAAAGAGCTAGCACAAACCGTGTTTGATTTAGAGTTCCAAATACATGTATCGCTATAGGAGAAAACAGAGTGAAACCTCAAAATGAAACTGGTTACTTCCAACGAACGGTTTAACCTAGAAGAACGAAATTTTGCGAGCTAAGTGGGATTGGTGTACTGATCATTACCTGAAAGTTTCATCAAGATTGGATGAAAAAGTGTGTGCTGAGATTTCAGGCAACTCGTAGTTTTTTGGAAGCTTGGCAGGCCCTTTCCATGAAAGTGATTCTCACCAGTCTCTGCTTAGGGCTACATCAACAGCAAACAAACCATAGAGATAGAACTTGAAACTGCTTTATTGTGTCAAGTTTCAAAGAGCTAGCACAAACCGTGTTTGATTTAGAGTTCCAAATACATGTATCCCTATAGGAGAAAACAGAGTGAAACCTCAAAATGAAACCGGTTACTGCCAACGACCGGTTTAACCTAGAAGAACGAAATTTGCCGAGCCAAGTGGGATTGGTGTACTGATCATTACCTGAAAGTTTCATCAAGATTGGGTGAAAAAGGGTGTGCTGAGATTTCAGGCAACTCATAGTTTTTTGGAAGCTTGGCAGGCCCTTTCCATGAAAGTGATTCTCGCCAGTCTCTGCTTTGGGCTACTTCAACAGCAAACAAACCATAGAGATAGAACTTGAAACTGCTTTATTGTGTCAAGTTTCAAAGAGCTAGCACAAACCGTGTTTGATTTAGAGTTCCAAATACTTGTATCCCTATAGGAGAAAACAGAGTGAAACCTCAAAATGAAACCGGTTACTGCCAACGAACGGTTTAACCTAGAAGAACGAAATTTGGCGAGGAAAGTGGGATTGGTGTACTGATCATTACCTGAAAGTTTCATCAAGATTGGGTGAAAAAGCGTGTGCTGAGATTTCAGGCAACTCGTAGTTTTTTGGAAGCTTGACAGGCCCTTTCCATGAAAGTGATTCTCGCTAGTCTCTGCTTAGGGCTACATCAACAGCAAACAAACCATAGAGATAGAACTTGAAACTGCTTTATTGTGTCAAGTTTCAAAGAGCTAGCACAAACCGTGTTTGATTTAAGTTCCAAATACTTGTATCCCTATAGGAGAAAACAGAGTGAAACCTCAAAATGAAACCGGTTACTGCCAACGAACGGTTTAACCTAGAAGAACGAAATTTGGCGAGCCAAGTGGGATTGGTGTACTGATCATTTCCTGAAAGTTTCATCAAGATTGGGTGAAATAGGGTGTGCTGAGGTTTTAGGCAACTCGTAGTTTTTTGGAATCTTGGCAGGCCCTTTCCATGAAAGTGATTCTCGCCAGTCTCTGCTTAGGGCTACATCAACAGCAAACAAACCATAGAGATAGAACTTGAAACTGCTTTATTGTTTCAAGTTTCAAAGAGCTAGCACAAACTGTGTTTGATTTAGAGTTCCAAATACATGTATCCCTATAGGAGAAAACAGAGTGAAACCTCAAAATGAAACCGATTACTGCCAACGAACGGTTTAACCTAGAAGAACGAAATTTGGCGAGCCAAGTGGGATTGGTGTACTGATCATTACCTGAAAGTTTCATCAAAATTGGGTGAAAAAGTGTGTGCTGAGATTTCAGCAACTCGTAGTTTTTAGGAAGCTTGGCAGGCCCTTTCCATGAAAGTGATTCTCGCCTGTCTCTGCTTAGGGCTACATCAACAGCAAACAAACCATAGAGATAGAACTTGAAACTGCTTTATTGTGTCAAGTTTCAAAGAGCTAGCACAAACTGTGTTTGATTTACAGTTCCAAATACATGTATCCCTATAGGAGGAAACAGAGTGAAACCTCAAAATGAAACCGGTTACTGCCAACGAACGGTTTAACCTAGAAGAACGAAATTTAGCGAGCCAAGTGGGATTGGTGTACTGATCATTACCTGAAAGTTTCATCAAGATTGGGTGAAAAAGTGTGTGCTGAGATTTCAGGCAACTCGTAGTTTTTTGGAAGCTTGGCAGGCCCTTTCCATGAAAGTGATTTTCGCCAGTCTCTGCTTAGGGCTACATCAACAGCAAACAAACCATAGAGATAGAACTTGAAACTGCTTTATTTTGTCAAGTTTCAAAGAGCTAGCACAAACCGTGTTTGATTTAGAGTTCCAAATACATGTATCCCTATAGGAGAAAACAGAGTGAAACCTCAAAATGAAACCGGTTACTGCCAACGAACGGTTTAACCTAGAAGAACGAAATTTGGCGAGCCAAGTGGGATTGGTGTACTTATCATTACCTGAAAGTTTCATCAAGATTGGGTGAAAAAGTGTGTGCTGAGATTTCAGGCAACTCGTAGTTTTTTGGAAGCTTGGCAGGCCCTTTCCATGAAAGTGATTCTCGCCAGTCTCTGCTTAGGGCTACATCAACAGCAAACAAACCATAGAGATAGAACTTGAAACTGCTTTATTGTGTCAAGTTTCAAAGAGCTAGCACAAACCGTGTTTGATTTAGAGTTCCAAATACATGTATCCCTATAGGAGAAAACAGAGTGAAACCTCAAAATGAAACCGGTTACTGCCAACGAACGGTTTAACCTAGAAGAACGAAATTTGGTGAGCCAAGTGGGATTGGTGTACTGATCATTACCTGAAAGTTTCATCAAGATTGGGTGAAATAGGGTGTGCTCAGATTTCAGGCAACTCGTAGTTTTTTGGAAGCTTGGCAGGCCCTTTCCATGAAAGTGATTCTCGCCAGTCTCTGCTTAGGGCTACATCAACAGCAAACAAACCATAGAGATAGAACTTGAAACTGCTTTATTGTGTCAAGTTTCAAAGAGCTAGCACAAACCGTGTTTGATTTAAAGTTCCAAATACATGTATCCCTATAGGAGAAAACAGAGTGAAACCTCAAAATGAAACCGGTTACTGCCAACGAACGGTTTAACCTAGAAGAACGAAATTTGGCGAGCCAAGTGGGATTGGTGTACTGATCATTACCTGAAAGTTTCATCAAGATTGTGTGAAAAAGTGTTTGCTGAGATTTCAGGCAACTCGTAGTTTTTTGGAAGCTTGGCAGGCCCTTTCCATGAAAGTGATTCTCGCCAGTCTCTGCTTAGGGCTACATCAACAGCAAACAAACCATAGAGATAGAACTTGAAACTGCTTTATTGTGTCAAGTTTCAAAGAGCTAGCACAAACCGTGTTTGATTTAGAGTTCCAAATACATGTATCGCTATAGGAGAAAACAGAGTGAAACCTCAAAATGAAACTGGTTACTTCCAACGAACGGTTTAACCTAGAAGAACGAAATTTGGCGAGCTAAGTGGGAATGGTGTACTGATCATTACCTGAAAGTTTCATCAAGATTGGATGAAAAAGTGTGTGCTGAGATTTCAGGCAACTCGTAGTTTTTTGGAAGCTTGGCAGGCCCTTTCCATGAAAGTGATTCTCACCAGTCTCTGCTTAGGGCTACATCAACAGCAAACAAACCATAGAGATAGAACTTGAAACTGCTTTCTTGTGTCAAGTTTCAAAGAGCTAGCACAAACCGTGTTTGATTTAGAGTTCCAAATACATGTATCCCTATAGGAGAAAACAGAGTGAAACCTCAAAATGAAACCGGTTACTGCCAACGACCGGTTTTACCTAGAAGAACGAAATTTGGCGAGCCAAGTGGGATTGGTGTACTGATCATTACCTGAAAGTTTCATCAAGATTGGGTGAAAAAGGGTGTGCTGAGATTTCAGGCAACTCATAGTTTTTTGGAAGCTTGGCAGGCCCTTTCCATGAAAGTGATTCTCGCCAGTCTCTGCTTTGGGCTACATCAACAGCAAACAAACCATAGAGATAGAACTTGAAACTGCTTTATTGTGTCAAGTTTCAAAGAGCTAGCACAAACCGTGTTTGATTTAGAGTTCCAAATACTTGTATCCCTATAGGAGAAAACAGAGTGAAACCTCAAAATGAAACCGGTTACTGCCAACGAACGGTTTAACCTAGAAGAACGAAATTTGGCGAGCCAAGTGGGATTGGTGTACTGATCATTACCTGAAAGTTTCATCAAGATTGGGTGAAAAAGTGTGTGCTGAGATTTCAGGCAACTCGTAGTTTTTTGGAAGCTTGGCAGGCCCTTTCCATGAAAGTGATTCTCGCCAGTCTCTGCTTAGGGCTACATCAACAGCAAACAAACCATAGAGATAGAACTTGAAACTGCTTTATTGTGTCAAGTTTCAAAGAGCTAGCACAAACCGTGTTTGATTTAGAGTTCCAAATACATGTATACCTATAGGAGAAAACAGAGTGAAACCTCAAAATGAAACCGGTTACTGCCAACGAACGGTTTAACCTAGAAGAACGAAATTTGGCGAGCCAAGTGGGATTGGTGTACTGATCATTACCTGAAAGTTTCATCAAAATTGGGTGAAAAAGTGTGTGCTGATATTTCAGGCAACTCGTAGTTTTTAGGAAGCTTGGCAGGCCCTTTCCATGAAAGTGATTCTCGCCTGTCTCTGCTTAGGGCTACATCAACAGCAAACAAACCATAGAGATAGAACTTGAAACTGCTTTATTTTGTTCAAGTTTCAAAGAGCTAGCACAAACCGTGTTTGATTTAGAGTTCCAAATACATGTATCCCTATAGGAGAAAACAGAGTGAAACCTCAAAATGAAACTGGTTACTGCCAACCAACGGTTTAACCTAGAAGAATGAAATTTGGCGAGCCAAGTGGGATTGGTGTACAGATCATTACCTGAAAGTTTCATCAAGATTGGGTGAAAAAGTGTTTGCTGAAATTTCAGGAAACTCGTAGTTTTTTGGAAGCTTGGCAGGCCCTTTCCATGAAAGTGATTCTCGCCAGTCTCTGCTTAGGACTACATCAACAGCAAACAAACCATAGAGATAGAACTTGAATCTGCTTTACTGTGTCAAGTTTCAAAGAGCTAGCAAAAACGGTGTTTGATTTAGAGTTCCAAATACATTTATCGCTATAGGAGAAAAAAGAGTGAAACCTCAAAATGAAACCGGTTACTGCCAACGAACGGTTTAACCTAGAAGAACGAAATTTGGCGAGCCAAGTGGGATTGGTGTACTGATCAATACCTGAAAGTTTCATCAAGATTGGGTAAAAAAGTGTGTGCTGAGATTTCAGGCAACTCGTAGTTTTTTGGAAGCTTGGCAGGCCCTTTCCATGAAAGTGATTCTCGCCAGTCTCTGCTTAGGGCTACATCAACAGCAAACAAACCATAGAGATAGAACTTGAAACTGCTTTATTGTGTCAAGTTTCAAAGAGCTAGCACAAACCGTGTTTGATTTAGAGTTCCAAATACATGTATCCCTATAGGAGAAAACAGAGTGAAACCTCAAAATGAAACCGGTTACTGCCAACGAACGGTTTAACCTAGAAGAACGAAATTTGGCGAGGAAAGTGGGATTGGTGTACTGATCATTACCTGAAAGTTTCATCAAGATTGGGTGAAAAAGCGTGTGCTGAGATTTCAGGCAACTCGTAGTTTTTTGGAAGCTTGGCAGGCCCTTTCCATGAAAGTGATTCTCGCCAGTCTCTGCTTAGGGCTACATCAACAGCAAACAAACCATAGAGATAGAACTTGAAACTGCTTTATTGTGTCAAGTTTCAAAGAGCTAGCACAAACCGTGTTTGATTTAGAGTTCCAAATACATGTATCCCTATAGGAGAAAACAGAGTGAAACCTCAAAATGAAACCGGTTACTGCCAACGAACGGTTTAACCTAGAAGAACGAAATTTGGCGAGCCAAGTGGGATTGGTGTACTGATCATTACCTGAAAGTTTCATCAAGATTGGGTGAAAAAGTGTGTGCTGAGATTTCAGGCAACTCGTAGTTTTTTGGAAGCTTGGCAGGCCCTTTCCATGAAAGTGATTTTCGCCATTCTCTGCTTAGGGCTACATCAACAGCAAACAAACCATAGAGATAGAACTTGAAACTGCTTTATTGTGTCAAGTTTCAAAGAGCTAGCACAAACCGTGTTTGATTTAGAGTTCCAAATACATGTATCGCTATAGGAGAAAACAGAATGAAACCTCAAAATGAAACTGGTTACTTCCAACGAACGGTTTAACCTAGAAGAACGAAATTTGACGAGGAAAGTGGGATTGGTGTACTGATCATTACCTGAAAGTTTCATCAAGATTGGGTGAAAAAGCGTGTGCTGAGATTTCAGGGAACTCGTAGTTTTTTGGAAGCTTGGCAGGCCCTTTCCATGAAAGTGATTCTCGCCAGTCTCTGCTTTGGGCTACATCAACAGCAAACAAACCATAGAGATAGAACTTGAAACTGCTTTATTGTGTCAAGTTTCAAAGAGCTAGCACAAACCGTGTTTGATTTAGAGTTCCAAATACTTGTATCCCTATAGGAGAAAACAGAGTGAAACCTCAAAATGAAACCGGTTACTGCCAACGAACGGTTTAACCTAGAAGAACGAAATTTGGCGAGCCAAGTGGGATTGGTGTACTGATCATTACCTGAAAGTTTCATCAAGATTGGGTGAAAAAGTGTGTGCTGAGATTTCAGGCAACTCGTAGTTTTTTGGAAGCTTGGCAGGCCCTTTCCATGAAAGTGATTCTCGCCAGTCTCTGCTTAGGGCTACATCAACAGCAAACAAACCATAGAGATAGAACTTGAAACTGCTTTATTGTGTCAAGTTTCAAAGAGCTAGCACAAACCGTGTTTGATTTAGAGTTCCAAATACATGTATACCTATAGGAGAAAACAGAGTGAAACCTCAAAATGAAACCGGTTACTACCAACGAACGGTTTAACCTAGAAGAACGAAATTTGGCGAGCCAAGTGGGATTGGTGTACTGATCATTACCTGAAAGTTTCATCAAATTGGGTGAAAAAGTGTGTGCTGATATTTCAGGCAACTCGTAGTTTTTAGGAAGCTTGGCAGGCCCTTTCCATGAAAGTGATTCTCGCCTGTCTCTGCTTAGGGCTACATCAACAGCAAACAAACCATAGAGATAGAACTTGAAACTGCTTTATTTTGTCAAGTTTCAAAGAGCTAGCACAAACCGTGTTTGATTTAGAGTTCCAAATACATGTATCCCTATAGGAGAAAACAGAGTGAAACCTCAAAATGAAACTGGTTACTGCCAACCAACGGTTTAACCTAGAAGAATGAAATTTGGCGAGCCAAGTGGGATTGGTGTACAGATCATTACCTGAAAGTTTCATCAAGATTGGGTGAAAAAGTGTTTGCTGAAATTTCAGGAAACTCGTAGTTTTTTGGAAGCTTGGCAGGCCCTTTCCATGAAAGTGATTCTCGCCAGTCTCTGCTTAGGGCTACATCAACAGCAAACAAACCATAGAGATAGAACTTGAATCTGCTTTACTGTGTCAAGTTTCAAAGAGCTAGCAAAAACGGTGTTTGATTTAGAGTTCCAAATACATTTATCGCTATAGGAGAAAAAAGAGTGAAACCTCAAAATGAAACCGGTTACTGCCAACGAACGGTTTAACCTAGAAGAACGAAATTTGGCGAGCCAAGTGGGATTGGTGTACTGATCAATACCTGAAAGTTTCATCAAGATTGGGTAAAAAAGTGTGTGCTGAGATTTCAGGCAACTCGTAGTTTTTTGGAAGCTTGGCAGGCCCTTTCCATGAAAGTGATTCTCGCCAGTCTCTGCTTAGGGCTACATCAACAGCAAACAAACCATAGAGATAGAACTTGAAACTGCTTTATTGTGTCAAGTTTCAAAGAGCTAGCACAAACCGTGTTTGATTTAGAGTTCCAAATACATGTATCCCTATAGGAGAAAACAGAGTGAAACCTCAAAATGAAACCGGTTACTGCCAACGAACGGTTTAACCTAGAAGAACGAAATTTGGCGAGGAAAGTGGGATTGGTGTACTGATCATTACCTGAAAGTTTCATCAAGATTGGGTGAAAAAGCGTGTGCTGAGATTTCAGGCAACTCGTAGTTTTTTGGAAGCTTGGCAGGCCCTTTCCATGAAAGTGATTCTCGCCAGTCTCTGCTTAGGGCTACATCAACAGCAAACAAACCATAGAGATAGAACTTGAAACTGCTTTATTGTGTCAAGTTTCAAAGAGCTAGCACAAACCGTGTTTGATTTAGAGTTCCAAATACATGTATCCCTATAGGAGAAAACAGAGTGAAACCTCAAAATGAAACCGGTTACTGCCAACGAACGGTTTAACCTAGAAGAACGAAATTTGGCGAGGCAAGTGGGATTGGTGTACTGATCATTACCTGAAAGTTTCATTAAGATTGGGTGAAAAAGTGTGTGCTGAGATTTCAGGCAACTCGTAGTTTTTTGGAAGCTTGGCAGGCCCTTTCCATGAAAGTGATTTTCGCCATTCTCTGCTTAGGGCTACATCAACAGCAAACAAACCATAGAGATAGAACTTGAAACTGCTTTATTGTGTCAAGTTTCAAAGAGCTAGCACAAACCGTGTTTGATTTAGAGTTCCAAATACATGTATCGCTATAGGAGAAAACAGAATGAAACCTCAAAATGAAACTGGTTACTTCCAACGAACGGTTTAACCTAGAAGAACGAAATTTGACGAGGAAAGTGGGATTGGTGTACTGATCATTACCTGAAAGTTTCATCAAGATTGGGTGAAAAAGCGTGTGCTGAGATTTCAGGGAACTCGTAGTTTTTTGGAAGCTTGGCAGGCCCTTTCCATGAAAGTGATTCTCGCCAGTCTATGCTTAGGGCTACATCAACAGCAAACAAACCATAGAGATAGAACTTGAAACTGCTTTATTGTGTCAAGTTTCAAAGAGCTAGCACAAACCGTGTTTGATTTAGAGTTCCAAATACATGTATCCCTATAGGAGAAAACAGAGTGAAACCTCAAAATGAAACCGGTTACTGCCAACGAACGGTTTAACCTAGAAGAACGAAAATTGGCAAGGAAAGTGGGATTGGTGTACTAATCATTACCTGAAAGTTTCATCAAGATTGGGTGAAAAAGCCTGTGCTGAGATTTCAGGCAACTCGTAGTTTTTTGGAAGCTTGGCAGGCCCTTTCCATGAAAGTGATTCTCGCCAGTCTCTGCTTAGGGCTACATCAACAGCAAACAAACCATAGAGATAGAACTTGAAACTGCTTTATTGTGTCAAGTTTCAAAGAGCTAGCACAAACCGTGTTTGATTTACAGTTCCAAATACATGTATCCCTATAGGAGAAAACAGAGTGAAACCTCAAAATGAAACCGGTTACTGCCAACGAACGGTTTAACCTAGAAGAACGAAATTTGGCGAGCCAATTGGGATTGGTGTACTGATCATTTCCTGAAAGTTTCATCAAGATTGAGTGAAAAAGTGTGTGCTGAGATTTCAGGCAACTCGTAGTTTTTTGGAAGCTTGGCAGGCCCTTTCCATGAAAGTGATTTTCGCCAGTCTCAGCCTAGGGCTACATCAACAGCAAACAAACCATAGAGATAGAACTTGAAACTGCTTTATTTTGTCAAGTTTCAAAGAGCTAGCACAAACCGTGTTTGATTTAGAGTTCCAAATACATGTATCCCTATAGGAGAAAACAGAGTGAAACCTCAAAATGAAACCGGTTACTGCCAACGAACGGTATAACCTAGAAGAACGAAATTTGGCGAGGCAAGTGGGATTGGTGTACTGATCATTACCTGAAAGTTTCATCAAGATTGGGTGAAAAAGTGTTTGCTGAGATTTCAGGCAACTCGTAGTTTTTTGGAAGCTTGGCAGGCCCTTTCCATGAAAGTGATTTTCGCATTTCTCTGCTTAGGGCTACATCAACAGCAAACAAACCATAGAGATAGAACTTGAAACTGCTTTATTGTGTCAAGTTTCAAAGAGCTAGCACAAACCGTGTTTGATTTAGAGTTCCAAATACATGTATCGCTATAGGAGAAAACAGAGTGAAACCTCAAAATGAAACCGGTTACTGCCAACGAACGGTTTAACCTAGAAGAACGAAATTTGGCGAGCCAAGTGGGATTGGTGTACTGATCATTACCTAAAAGTTTCATGAAGATTGGGTGAAAAAGGGTGTGCTGAGATTTCAGGCAACTCGTCGTTTTTTGAAACCTTGGCAGGCCCTTTCCATGAAAGTGATTCTCGCCAGTCGCTGCTTAGGGCTACATCACCAGCAAACAAACCATAGAGATAGAACTTGAAACTGCTTTATTGTGTCAAGTTTCAAAGAGCTAGCACAAACCGTGTTTGATTTAGAGTTCCAAATACATGTATCCCTATAGGAGAAAACAGAGTGAAACCTCAAAATGAAACCGGTTACTGCCAACGAACGGTTTAACCGAGAAGAACGAAATTTGGCGAGCCAAGTGGGATTGGTGTCCTGATCATTACCTGAAAGTTTCATCAAGATTGGGTGAAAAAGTGTGTGCTGAGATTTCAGGCAACTCATAGTTTTTTGGAAGCTTGGCAGGCCCTTTCCATGAAAGTGATTCTCGCCAGTCTCTGCTTAGGGCTACATCAACAGCAAACAAACCATAGAGACATAACTTAAAACTGCTTTATTGTGTCAAGTTTCAAACAGCTAGCACAAACCGTGTTTGATTTAGAGTTCCAAATACATGTATCCCTATAGGAGAAAACAGAGTGAAACCTCAAAATGAAACCAGTTACTGCCAACGAACGGTTTAACCTAGAAGAACGAAATATGGCGAGCCAAGTGGGATTGGTGTACTGATCATTACCTGAAAGTTTCATCAAGATTGGGTGAAAAAGTGTGTGCTGAGATTTCAGGCAACTCGTAGTTTTTTGGAAGCTTGGCAAGCCCTTTCCATGAAAGTGATTCTCGCCAGTCTCTGCTTAGGGCTACATCAACAGCAAACAAACCATAGTGATAGAACTTGAAACTGCTTTATTGTGTCAAGTTTTAAAGAGCTAGCACAAACCGTGTTTGATTTAGAGTTCCAAATACATGTATCCCTATAGGAGAAAACAGAGTGAAACCTCAAAATGAAACCGGTTACTGCCAACGAACGGTTTAACCTAGAAGAACGAAATTTGGCGAGCCAAGTGGGATTGGTGTACTGATCATTACCTGAAAGTTTCATCAAGATTGGGTGAAAAAGTGTGTGCTGAGATTTCGGGCAACTCGTAGTTTTTTGGAAGCTTGGCAGGCCCTTTCCATGAAAGTGATTCTCGCCAGTCTCTGCTTAGGGCTACATCAACAGCAAACAAACCATAGAGATAGAACTTGAAACTGCTTTTTTGTGTCAAGTTTCAAAGAGCTAGCACAAACCGTGTTTGATTTAGAGTTCCCAATACATGTATCCCTATAGGAGAAAACAGAGTGAAACCTCAAAATGAAACCGGTTACTGCCAACGAACGGTTTAACCTAGAAGAACGAAATTTGGCGAGCCAAGTGGGATTGGTGTACTGATCATTACCTGAAAGTTTCATCAAGATTGGGTGAAAAAGCGTGTGCTGAGATTTCAGGCAACTCGTAGTTTTTTTGGAAGCTTGGCAGGCCCTTTCCATGAAAGTGATTCTCGCCAGTCTCTGCTTAGGGCTACAACAACAGCAAACAAACCATAGAGATAGAACTTGAAACTGCTTTATTGTGTCAAGTTTCAAAGAGCTAGCATAAACCGTGTTTGATTTAGAGTTCCAAATACATGTATCCCTATAGGAGAAAACAGAGTGAAACCTCAAAATGAAACCGGTTACTGCCAACGAACGGTTTAACCTAGAAGAACGAAATTTGGCGAGCCAAGTGGGATTGGTGTACTGATCATTACCTGAAAGTTTCATCAAGATTGGGTGAAAAAGGGTGTGCTGAGATTTCAGGCAACTCGTAGTTTTTTGGAAGCTTGGCAGGCCCTTTCCATGAAAGTGATTCTCGCCAGTCTCTGCTTAGGGTTACATCAACAGCAAACAAACCGTAGAGATAGAACTTGAAACTGCTTTATTGTGTCAAGTTTCAAAGAGATAGCACAAACCGTGTTTGATTTAGAGTTCCAAATACATGTATCGCTATAGGAGAAAACAGAGTGAAACCTCAAAATGAAACCGGTTACTGCCAACGAACGGTTTAACCTAGAAGAACGAAATTTGGCGAGCCAAGTGGGATTGGTGTACTGATCATTACCTGAAAGTTTCATCAAGATTGGGTGAAAAAGTGTGTGCTGAGATTTCGGGAAACTCGTAGTTTTTTGGAAGCTTGGCAGGCCCTTTCCATGAAAGTGATTCTCGACAGTCTCTTCTTAGGGCTACATCAACAGCAAACAAACCATAGAGATAGAACTTGAAACTGCTTTATTGTGTCAAGTTTCAAAGAGCTAGCACAAACCGTGTTTGATTTAGAGTTCCAAATACATGTATCCCTATAGGAGAAAACAGAGTGAAACCTCAAAATGAAACCGATTACTGCCAACGACGGTTTAACCTAGAAGAACGAAATTTGGCGAGCCAAGTGGGATTGGTGTACTGATCATTACCTGAAAGTTTCATCAAGATTGGGTGAAAAAGTGTGTGCTGAGATTTCAGGCAACTCGTAGTTTTTTGAAACCTTGGCAGGCCCTTTCCATGAAAGTGATTCTCGCCAGTCTCTGCTTAGGGGCTACATCAACAGCAAACAAACCATAGAGATAGAACTTGAAACTTCTTTATTGTGTCAAGTTTCAAAGAGCTAGCACAAACCGTGTTTGATTTAGAGTTCCAAATACATGTATCGCTATAGGAGAAAACAGAGTGAAACCTCAAAATGAAACCGGTTACTGCCAACGAACGGTTTAACCTAGAAGAACTAAATTTGGCGAGCCAAGTGGGATTGGTGTACTGATCATTACCTGAAAGTTTCATCAAGATTGGGTGAAAAAGTGTGTGCTGAGATTTCAGGCAACTCGTAGTTTTTTGGAAGCTTGGCAGGCCCTTTCCATGAAAGTGATTCTCGACAGTCTCTTCTTAGGGCTACATCAACAGCAAACAAACCATAGAGATAGAAATTGAAACTGCTTTATTGTGTCAAGTTTCAAAGAGCTAGCACAAACCGTGTTTGATTTAGAGTTCCAAATACATGTATCGCTATATGAGAAAACAGAGTGAAACCTCAAAATGAAACCGGTTACTGCCAACGAACGGTTTAACCTAGAAGAACGAAATTTGGCGAGGAAAGTGGGATTGGTGTACTGATCATTACCTGAAAGTTTCATCAAGATTGGGTGAAAAAGCGTGTGCTGAGATTTCAGGCAACTCGTAGTTTTTTGGAAGCTTGGCAGGCCCTTTCCATGAAAGTGATTCTCGCCAGTCTCTGCTTAGGGCTACATCAACAGCAAACAAACCATAGAGATAGAACTTGAAACTGCTTTATTGTGTCAAGTTTCAAAGAGCTAGCACAAACCGTGTTTGATTTAGAGTTCCAAATACTTGTATCCCTATAGGAGAAAACAGAGTGAAACCTCAAAATGAAACCGGTTACTGCCAACGAACGGTTTAACCTAGAAGAACGAAATTTGGCGAGCCAACTGGGATTGGTGTACTGATAATTTCCTGAAAGTTTCATCAAGATTGGGTGAAATAGGGTGTGCTGAGGTTTTAGGCAACTCGTAGTTTTTTGGAATCTTGGCAGGCCCTTTCCATGAAAGTGATTCTCGCCAGTCTCTGCTTAGGGCTACATCAACAGCAAACAAACCATAGAGATAGAACTTGAAACTGCTTTATTGTGTCAAGTTTCAAAGAGCTAGCACAAACTGTGTTTGATTTAGAGTTCCAAATACATGTATCCCTATAGGAGAAAACAGAGTGAAACCTCAAAATGAAACCGGTTACTGCCAAAGAACGGTTTAACCTAGAAGAACGAAATTTGGCGAGCCAAGTGGGATTGGTGTACTGATCATTACCTGAAAGTTTCATCAAAATTGGGTGAAAAGTGTGTGCTGAGATTTCAGCAACTCGTAGTTTTTAGGAAGCTTGGCAGGCCCTTTCCATGAAAGTGATTCTCGCCTGTCTCTGCTTAGGGCTACATCAACAGCAAACAAACCATAGAGATAGAACTTGAAACTGCTTTATTGTGTCAAGTTTCAAAGAGCTAGCACAAACCGTGTTTGATTTAGAGTTCCAAATACATGTATCCCTATAGGAGAAAACAGAGTGAAACCTCAAAATGAAACCGGTTACTGCCAACGAACAGTTTAACCTAGAAGAACGAAATTTGGCGAGCCAAGTGGGATTGGTGTACTGATCATTACTTGAAAGTTTCATCAACATTGGGTGAAAAAGGGTGTGCTTAGATTTCAGGCTACTTGTAGTTTTTGAAAGCTTGGCAGGCCCTTTCCATGAAAGTGATTCTCGCCTGTCTCTGCTTAGGGCTACATCAACAGCAAACAAACCATAGAGATAGAACTTGAAACTGCTTTATTGTGTCAAGTTTCAAAGAGCTAGCACAAACCGTGTTGATTTACAGTTCCAAATACATGTATCCCTATAGGAGGAAACAGAGTGAAACCTCCAAAATGAAACCGGTTACTGCCAACGAACGGTTTAACCTAGAAGAACGAAATTTGGCGAGCCAAGTGGGATTGGTGTACTGATCATTACCTGAAAGTTTCATCAAGATTGGGTGAAAAAGTGTGTGCTGAGATTTCAGGCAACTCGTAGTTTTTGGAAGCTTGGCAGGCCCTTTCCATGAAAGTGATTTTCGCCAGTCTCTGCTTAGGGCTACATCAACAGCAAACAAACCATAGAGATAGAACTTGAAACTGCTTTATTTTGTCAAGTTTCAAAGAGCTAGCACAAACCGTGTTTGATTTAGAGTTCCAAATACATGTATCCCTATAGGAGAAAACAGAGTGAAACCTCAAAATGAAACCGGTTACTGCCAACGACGGTTTAACCTAGAAGAACGAAATTTGGCGAGCCAAGTGGGATTGGTGTACTTATCATTACCTGAAAGTTTCATCAAGATTGGGTGAAAAAGTGTGTGCTGAGATTTCAGGCAACTCGTAGTTTTTTGGAAGCTTGGCAGGCCCTTTCCATGAAAGTGATTCTCGCCAGTCTCTGCTTAGGGCTACATCAACAGCAAACAAACCATAGAGATAGAACTTGAAACTGCTTTATTTTGTCAAGTTTCAAAGAGCTAGCACAAACCGTGTTTGATTTAGAGTTCCAAATACATGTATCCCTATAGGAGAAAACAGAGTGAAACCTCAAAATGAAACCGGTTACTGCCAACGAACGGTTTAACCTAGAAGAACGAAATTTGGCGAGCCAAGTGGGATTGGTGTACTGATCATTACCTGAAGTTTCATCAAGATTGTGTGAAAAAGTGTTTGCTGAGATTTCAGGCAACTCGTAGTTTTTTGGAAGCTTGGCAGGCCCTTTCCATGAAAGTGATTCTCGCCAGTCTCTGTTTAGGGCTACATCAACAGCAAACAAACCATAGAGATAGAACTTGAAACTGCTTTATTGTGTCAAGTTTCAAAGAGCTAGCACAAACCGTGTTTGATTTAGCGTTCCAAATACATGTATCGCTATAGGAGAAAACAGAGTGAAACCTCAAAATGAAACTGGTTACTTCCAACGAACGGTTTAACCTAGAAGAACGAAATTTTGCGAGCTAAGTGGGATTGGTGTACTGATCATTACCTGAAAGTTTCATCAAGATTGGATGAAAAAGTGTGTGCTGAGATTTCAGGCAACTCGTAGTTTTTTGGAAACTTGGCAGGCCCTTTCCATGAAAGTGATTCTCACCAGTCTCTGCTTAGGGCTACATCAACAGCAAAACAAACCATAGAGATAGAACTTGAAACTGCTTTATTGTGTCAAGTTCAAAGAGCTAGCACAAACCGTGTTTGATTTAGAGTTCCAAATACATGTATCCCTATAGGAGAAAACAGAGTGAAACCTCAAATGAAACCGGTTACTGCCAACGACCGGTTTAACCTAGAAGAACGAAATTTGGCGAGCCAAGTGGGATTGGTGTACTGATCATTACCTGAAAGTTTCATCAAGATTGGGTGAAAAAGGGTGTGCTGAGATTTCAGGCAACTCATAGTTTTTTGGAAGCTTGGCAGGCCCTTTCCATGAAAGTGATTCTCGCCAGTCTCTGCTTTGGGCTACATCAACAGCAAACAAACCATAGAGATAGAACTTGAAACTGCTTTATTGTGTCAAGTTTCAAAGAGCTAGCACAAACCGTGTTTGATTTAGAGTTCCAAATACTTGTATCCCTATAGGAGAAAACAGAGTGAAACCTCAAAATGAAACCGGTTACTGCCAACGAACGGTTTAACCTAGAAGAACGAAATTTGGCGAGGAAAGTGGGATTGGTGTACTGATCATTACCTGAAAGTTTCATCAAGATTGGGTGAAAAAGCGTGTGCTGAGATTTCAGGCAACTCGTAGTTTTTTGGAAGCTTGGCAGGGCCCTTTCCATGAAAGTGATTCTCGCCAGTCTCTGCTTAGGCTACATCAACAGCAAACAAACCATAGAGACAGAACTTGAAACTGCTTTATTGTGTCAAGTTTCAAAGAGCTAGCACAAACCGTGTTTGATTTAGAGTTCCAAATACTTGTATCCCTATAGGAGAAAACAGAGTGAAACCTCAAAATGAAACCGGTTACTGCCAACGAACGGTTTAACCTAGAAGAACGAAATTTGGCGAGCCAAGTGGATTGGTGTACTGATCATTTCCTGAAAGTTTCATCAAGATTGGGTGAAATAAGGTGTGCTGAGGTTTTAGGCAACTCGTAGTTTTTTGGAATCTTGGCAGGCCCTTTCCATGAAAGTGATTCTCGCCAGTCTCTGCTTAGGGGCTACATCAACAGCAAACAAACCATAGAGATAGAACTTGAAACTGCTTTATTGTGTCAAGTTTCAAAGAGCTAGCACAAACTGTGTTTGATTTAGAGTTCCAAATACATGTATCCCTATAGGAGAAAACAGAGTGAAACCTCAAAATGAAAACCGGTTACTGCCAACGAACGGTTTAACCTAGAAGAACGAAATTTGGCGAGCCAAGTGGATTGGTGTACTGATCATTACCTGAAAGTTTCATCAAAATTGGGTGAAAAAGTGTGTGCTGAGATTTCAGCAACTCGTAGTTTTTAGGAAGCTTGGCAGGCCCTTTTCCATGAAAGTGATTCTCGCCTGTCTCTGCTTAGGGCTACATCAACAGCAAACAAACCATAGAGATAGAACTTGAAACTGCTTTATTGTGTCAAGTTTCAAAGAGCTAGCACAAACCGTGTTTGATTTAGAGTTCCAAATACATGTATCCCTATAGGAGAAAACAGAGTGAAACCTCAAAATGAAACCGGTTACTGCCAACGAACAGTTTAACCTAGAAGAACGAAATTTGGCGAGCCAAGTGGGATTGGTGTACTGATCATTACTTGAAAGTTTCATCAACATTGGGTGAAAAAGGGTGTGCTTAGATTTCAGGCTACTTGTAGTTTTTTGAAAGCTTGGCAGGCCCTTTCCATGAAAGTGATTCTCGCCTGTCTCTGCTTAGGGCTACATCAACAGCAAACAAACCATAGAGATAGAACTTGAAACTGCTTTATTGTGTCAAGTTTCAAAGAGCTAGCACACACCGTGTTTGATTTACAGTTCCAAATACATGTATCCCTATAGGAGGAAACAGAGTGAAACCTCAAAATGAAACCGGTTACTGCCAACGAACGGTTTAACCTAGAAGAAACGAAATTTGGCGAGCCAAGTGGGATTGGTGTACTGATCATTACCTGAAAGTTTCATCAAGATTGGGTGAAAAAGTGTGTGCTGAGATTTCAGGCAACTCGTAGTTTTTTGGAAGCTTGGCAGGCCCTTTCCATGAAAGTGATTCTCGCCAGTCTCTGCTTAGGGCTACATCAACAGCAAACAAACCATAGAGATAGAACTTGAAACTGCTTTATTGTGTCAAGTTTCAAAGAGCTAGCACAAACCGTGTTTGATTTAGAGTTCCAAATACATGTATCGCTATAGGAGAAAACAGAGTGAAACCTCAAAATGAAACTGGTTACTTCCAACGAACGGTTTAACCTAGAAGAACGAAATTTGGCGAGCTAAGTGGGATTGGTGTACTGATCATTACCTGAAAGTTTCATCAAGATATGGATGAAAAAGTGTGTGTTGAGATTTCAGGCAACTCGTAGTTTTTTGGAAGCTTGGCAGGCCCTTTCCATGAAAGTGATTCTCACCAGTCTCTGCTTAGGGCTACATCAACAGCAAACAAACCATAGAGATAGAACTTGAAACTGCTTTATTTGTGTCATGTTTCAAAGAGCTAGCACAAACCGTGTTTGATTTAGAGTTCCAAATACATGTATCCCTATAGGAGAAAACAGAGTGAAACCTCAAAATGAAACCGGTTACTGCCAACGACCGGTTTAACCTAGAAGAACGAAATTTGGCGAGCCAAGTGGGATTGGTGTACTGATCATTACCTGAAAGTTTCATCAAGATTGGGTGAAAAAGGGTGTGCTGAGATTTCAGGCAACTCATAGTTTTTTGGAAGCTTGGCCAGGCCCTTTCCATGAAAGTGATTCTCGCCAGTCTCTGCTTTGGGCTACATCAACAGCAAACAAACCATAGAGATAGAACTTGAAACTGCTTTATTGTGTTAAGTTTCAAAGAGCTAGCACAAACCGTGTTTGATTTAGGAGTTCCAAATACTTGTATCCCTATAGGAGAAAACAGAGTGAAACCTCAAAATGAAAACCGGTTACTGCCAACGAACGGTTTAACCTAGAAGAACGAAATTTGGCGAGCCAAGTGGGATTGGTGTACTGATCATTACCTGAAAGTTTCATCAAGATTGGGTGAAAAAGTGTGTGCTGAGATTTCAGGCAACTCGTAGTTTTTTGGAAGCTTGGCAGGCCCTTTCCATGAAAGTGATTCTCGCCAGTCTCTGCTTAGGGCTACATCAACAGCAAACAAACCATAGAGATAGAACTTGAAACTGCTTTATTGTGTCAAGTTTCAAAGAGCTAGCACAAACCGTGTTTGATTTAGAGTTCCAAATACATGTATCCCTATAGGAGAAAACAGAGTGAAAACCTCAAAATGAAACTGGTTACTGCCAACCAACGGTTTAACCTAGAAGAACGAAATTTGGCGAGCCAAGTGGATTGGTGTACAGATCATTACCTGAAAGTTTCATCAAGATTGGGTGAAAAAGTGTGTGCTGAGATTTCAGGCAACTCGTAGTTTTTTGGAAGCTTGGCAGGCCCTTTCCATGAAAGTGATTCTCGCCAGTCTCTGCTTAGGGCTACATCAACAGCAAACAAACCTTAGAGATAGAACTTGAAACTGCTTTATTGTGTCAAGTTTCAAAGAGCTAGCACAAAACCGTGTTTGATTTAGAGTTCCAAATACATGTATCGCTATAAGGAGAAAACAGAGTGAAACCTCAAAATGAAACTGGTTACTTCCAACGAACGGTTTAACCTAGAAGAACGAAATTTGGCGAGCTAAGTGGGATTGGTGTACTGATCATTACCTGAAAGTTTCATCAAGATTGGATGAAAAAGTGTGTGTTGAGATTTCAGGCAACTCGTAAGTTTTTTGGAAGCTTGGCAGGCCCTTTCCATGAAAGTGATTCTCACCAGTCTCTGCTTAGGGCTACATCAACAGCAAACAAACCATAGAGATAGAACTTGAAACTGCTTTATTGTGTCAAGTTTCAAAGAGCTAGCACAAACCGTGTTTGATTTAGAGTTCCAAATACATGTATCCCTATAGGAGAAAACAGAGTGAAACCTCAAAATGAAACCGGTTACTGCCAACGACCGGTTTAACCTAGAAGAACGAAATTTGGCGAGCCAAGTGGGATTGGTGTACTGATCATTACCTGAAAGTTTCATCAAGATTGGGTGAAAAAGGGTGTGCTGAGATTTCAGGCAACTCATAGTTTTTTGGAAGCTTGGCAGGCCCTTTCCATGAAAGTGATTCTCGCCAGTCTCTGCTTTGGGCTACATCAACAGCAAACAAACCATAGAGATAGAACTTGAAACTGCTTTATTGTGTTAAGTTTCAAAGAGCTAGCACAAACCGTGTTTGATTTAGAGTTCCAAATACTTGTATCCCTATAGGAGAAAACAGAGTGAAACCTCAAAATGAAACCGGTTACTGCCAACGAACGGTTTAACCTAGAAGAACGAAATTTGGCGAGCCAAGTGGGATTGGTGTACTGATCATTACCTGAAAGTTTCATCAAGATTGGGTGAAAAAGTGTGTGCTGAGATTTCAGGCAACTCGTAGTTTTTTGGAAGCTTGGCAGGCCCTTTCCATGAAAGTGATTCTCGCCAGTCTCTGCTTAGGGCTACATCAACAGCAAACAAACCATAGAGATAGAACTTGAAACTGCTTTATTGTGTCAAGTTTCAAAGAGCTAGCACAAACCGTGTTTGATTTAGAGTTCCAAATACATGTATCCCTATAGGAGAAAACAGAGTGAAACCTCAAAATGAAACTGGTTACTGCCAACCAACGGTTTAACCTAGAAGAACGAAATTTGGCGAGCCAAGTGGGATTGGTGTACAGATCATTACCTGAAAGTTTCATCAAGATTGGGTGAAAAAGTGTTTGCTGAAATTTCAGGAAACTCGTAGTTTTTTGGAAGCTTGGCAGGCCCTTTCCATGAAAGTGATTCTCGCCAGTCTCTGCTTAGGGCTACATCAACAGCAAACAAACCATAGAGATAGAACTTGAAACTGCTTTTATTGTGTCAAGTTTCAAAGAGCTAGCAAAAACGGTGTTTGATTTAGAGTTCCAAATACATTTATCGCTATAGGAGAAAAAAGAGTGAAACCTCAAAATGAAACCGGTTTACTGCCAACGAACGGTTTAACCTAGAAGAACGAAATTTGGCGAGCCAAGTGGGATTGGTGTACTGATCAATACCTGAAGTTTCATCAAGATTGGGTAAAAAAGTGTGTGCTGAGATTTCAGGCAACTCGTAGTTTTTTGGAAGCTTGGCAGGCCCTTTCCATGAAAGTGATTCTCGCCAGTCTCTGCTTAGGGCTACATCAACAGCAAACAAACCATAGAGATAGAACTTGAAACTGCTTTATTGTGTCAAGTTTCAAAGAGCTAGCACAAACCGTGTTTGATTTAGAGTTCCAAATACATGTATCCCTATAGGAGAAAACAGAGTGAAACCTCAAAATGAAACCGGTTACTGCCAACGAACGGTTTAACCTAGAAGAACGAAATTTGGCGAGGAAAGTGGGATTGGTGTACTGATCATTACCTGAAAGTTTCATCAAGATTGGGTGAAAAAGCGTGTGCTGAGATTTCAGGCAACTCGTAGTTTTTTGGAAGCTTGGCAGGCCCTTTCCATGAAAGTGATTCTCGCCAGTCTCTGCTTAGGGCTACATCAACAGCAAACAAACCATAGAGATAGAACTTGAAACTGCTTTATTGTGTCAAGTTTCAAAGAGCTAGCACAAACCGTGTTTGATTTAGAGTTCCAAATACATGTATCCCTATAGGAGAAAACAGAGTGAAACCTCAAAATGAAACCGGTTACTGCCAACGAACGGTTTAACCTAGAAGAACGAAATTTGGCGAGGCAAGTGGGATTGGTGTACTGATCATTACCTGAAAGTTTCATCAAGATTGGGTGAAAAAGTGTGTGCTGAGAATTTCAGGCAACTCGTAGTTTTTTGGAAGCTTGGCAGGCCCTTTCCATGAAAGTGATTTTCGCCATTCTCTGCTTAGTGCTACATCAACAGCAAACAAACCATAGAGATAGAACTTGAAACTGCTTTATTGTGTCAAGTTTCAAAGAGCTAGCACAAAACCGTGTTTGATTTAGAGTTCCAAATACATGTATCGCTATAGGAGAAAACAGAGTGAAACCTCAAAATGAAACTGGTTACTTCCAACGAACGGTTTAACCTAGAAGAACGAAATTTGGCGAGGAAAGTGGGATTCGTGTACTGATCATTACCTGAAAGTTTCATCAAGATTGGGTGAAAAAGCGTGTGCTGAGATTTCAGGGAACTCGTAGTTTTTTGGAAGCTTGGCAGGCCCTTTCCATGAAAGTGATTCTCGCCAGTCTCTGCTTAGGGCTACATCAACAGCAAACAAACCATAGAGATAGAACTTGAAACTGCTTTATTGTGTCCAAGTTTCAAAGAGCTAGCACAAACCGTGTTTGATTTAGAGTTCCAAATACATGTATCCCTATAGGAGAAAACAGAGTGAAACCTCAAAATGAAACCGGTTACTGCCAACGAACGGTTTAACCTAGAAGAACGAAATTTGGCGAGGAAAGTGGGATTGGTGTACTGATCATTACCTGAAAAGTTTCATCAAGATTGGGTGAAAAAGCGTGTGCTGAGATTTCAGGCAACTCGTAGTTTTTTGGAAGCTTGGCAGGCCCTTTCCATGAAAGTGATTCTCGCCAGTTTCTGCTTAGGGCTACATCAACAGCAAACAAACCATAGAGATAGAACTTGAAACTGCTTTATTGTGTCAAGTTTCAAAGAGCTAGCACAAACCGTGTTTGATTTACAGTTCCAAATACATGTATCCCTATAGGAGAAAACAGAGTGAAACCTCAAAATGAAACCGGTTACTGCCAACGAACGGTTTAACCTAGAAGAACGAAATTTAGCGAGCCAATTGGGATTGGTGTACTGATCATTACCTGAAAGTTTCATCAAGATTGAGTGAAAAAGTGTGTGCTGAGATTTCAGGGCAACTCGTAGTTTTTTGGAAGCTTGGCAGGCCCTTTCCATGAAAGTGATTTTCGCCAGTCTCTGCCTAGGGCTACATCAACAGCAAACAAACCATAGAGATAGAACTTGAAACTGCTTTATTTTGTCAAGTTTCAAAGAGCTAGCACAAACCGTGTTTGATTTAGAGTTCCAAATACATGTATCCCTATAGGAGAAAACAGAGTGAAACCTCAAAATGAAAACCGGTTACTGCCAAAGAACGGTATAACCTAGAAGAACGAAATTTGGCGAGG
>NW_027522117.1:0-32669 GCF_052094955.1 Ictidomys tridecemlineatus | reverse complement strand
GGTTTCAATCTGTTTTCTTCTATAGGGATACATGTATTTGGAACTCTAAATCAAACACGGTTTGTGCTAGCTCTTTGAAACTTGACACAATAAAGCAGTTTCAAGTTCTATCTCTATGGTTTGTTTGCTGTTGATGTAGCCCTAAGCAGAGACTGGCGAAAATCACTTTCATGGAAAGGGGTTGCCAAGCTTCCAAAAAACTACGAGTTGCCTGAAATCTCAGCAAACATTTTTTCACCCAATCTTGATGATTCTTTCAGGTAATGATCAGTACACCAAAACCACTTGGCTCACCAAATTTCGTTCTTCTAGGTTAAACCGTTCGTTTGCAGTAACCGTTTTCATTTTTAGGTTTCACTCTGTTTTCTCCTATAGGGATACATATATTTGAACTCTAAATCAAACAAGGTTTGTGCCAGCTCTTTGAAACTTGACACAATAAAGCAGTTTCAAGTTCTATCTCTATGGTTTGTTTGCTGTTGATGTAGCCCTAAGCAGAGACTAGCGAGAATCACTTTCATGGAAAGGGCCTGCCAAGCTTCCAAAAATCTACGAGTTGCCTGAAATCACAGCAAACACTTTTTCACCCAATCTTGATGATACTTTCAGGTAATAATCAGTACACCAATCCCACTTGGCTCGCCAAATTTCGTTCTTCTAGGTTAAACCGTTCGTTTGCAGTAACCGTTTTCATTTTAAGGTTTCACTCTGTTTTCTCCTATAGGGATACATGTATTTGGAACTCTAAATCAAACACGGTTTGTGCTAGCTCTTTGAAACTTGACACAATAAAGCAGTTTTAAGTTCTATGTCTATGGTTTGTTTTCTGTTGATGTAGCACTAAGCCGATAATGGTGAAAATCACTTTCATGGAAACGGGTTGCCAAGCTTTCCAAAAACTACGAGTTGCCTGAAATCTCAGCAAACATTTTTTCACCCGATCTTGATGATTCTTTCAGGTAATGATCAGTACACCAAAACCACTTGGCTCACCAAATTTTGTTCTTCTAGGTTAAACCGTTCGTTTGCAGTAACCATTTTCATTTTTAGGTTTCACTCTGTTTTCTCCTATAGGGATACATGTATTTGGAACTGTAAATCAAACACGGTTTGTGCTAGCTCTTTGAAACTTGACACAATAAAGCCATTTCCAGTTCTATCTCTATGGTTTGTTTGCTGTTGATGTAGCTTTAAGCAGAGACTGGCGAAAATCACTTTCATGGAAAGGGGTTGCCAAGCTTCCAAAAAACTACTAGTTGCCTGAATTCTCAGCAAACATTTTTTCACCCA
Organism: Ictidomys tridecemlineatus; assembly: GCF_052094955.1. Taxonomy (NCBI): domain Eukaryota; kingdom Metazoa; phylum Chordata; class Mammalia; order Rodentia; family Sciuridae; genus Ictidomys; species Ictidomys tridecemlineatus. The sequence goes on along the minus strand of NW_027522117.1, from coordinate 31,379 downwards.
ATCTTGATGATTCTTTCAGGTAATGATCAGTACACCAAAACCACTTGGCCCACCAAATTTCATTCTTCTAGGTTAAACCGTTCGTTTGCAGTAACCGTTTTCATTTTTAGGTTTCAATCTGTTTTCTTCTATAGGGATACATGTATTTGGAACTCTAAATCAAACACGGTTTGTGCTAGCTCTTTGAAACTTGACACAATAAAGCAGTTTCAAGTTCTATCTCTATGGTTTGTTTGCTGTTGATGTAGCCCTAAGCAGAGACTGGCGAAAATCACTTTCATGGAAAGGGGTTGCCAAGCTTCCAAAAAACTACGAGTTGCCTGAAATCTCAGCAAACATTTTTTCACCCAATCTTGATGATTCTTTCAGGTAATGATCAGTACACCAAAACCACTTGGCTCACCAAATTTCGTTCTTCTAGGTTAAACCGTTCGTTTGCAGTAACCGTTTTCATTTTTAGGTTTCACTCTGTTTTCTCCTATAGGGATACATATATTTGAACTCTAAATCAAACACGGTTTGTGCTAGCCCTTTGAAACTTGACACAAGAAAGCAGTTTCAAGTTCTATTTCTATGGTTTGTTTGCTGTTGATGTAGCCCTAAGCAGAGACTGGCGAAAATCACTTTCATGGAAAGGGGTTGCCAAGCTTCCAAAAAACTACGAGTTGCCTGAAATCTCAGCAAACATTTTTTCACCCAATCTTGATGTTTCTTTCAGGTAATGATCAGTACACCAAAACCACTTGGCTCACCAAATTTCTTTCTTTTAGGTTAAACCGTTCTTTTGCAGTAACCTTTTTCATTTTTAGGTTTCATTCTGTTTACTCCTATAGGCATAGATGTATTTGGAACTCTAAATCAAAAACGGTTTGTGCTAGCCCTTTGAAACTTGACACAATAAAGCAGTTTCAAGATTTATCTCTATGGTTTGTTTGCTGTTGATGTAGCCCTAAGCAGAGAGTGGCGAAAATCACTTTCATGGAAAGGGGTTGCCAAGCTTCCAAAAAACTACGAGTTGCCTGAAATCTCAGCCAACATTTTTCACCCAATCTTGATGATTCTTTCAGGTAATGATCAGTACACCAAAACTACTTGGCTCACCAAATTTCGTTCTTCTAGGTTAACCGTTCGTTTGCAGTAACCGTTTTCATTTTGAGGTTTCACTCTGTTTTCTCCTATAGGGATACATGTATTTGGAACTCTAAATCAAACACGGTTTGTGCTAGCTCTTTGAAACTTGACACAATAAAGCAGTTTCAAGTTCTATCTCTATGGTTTGTTTGCTGTTGATGTAGCCCTAAGCAGAGACTGGCGAGAATCACTTTCATGAAAAGGGCCTGCCAAGCTTCCAAAAAACTTCGAGTTGCCTGAAATCACAGCAAACACTTTTTCACCCAATCTTGATGATACTTTCAGGTAATGATCAGTACACCAATCCCACTTGGCTCGCCAAATTTCGTTCTTCTAGGTTAAACCGTTCGTTTGCAGTAACCGTTTTCATTTTTAGGTTTCACTCTGTTTTCTCCTGTAGGGATACATGTGTATGGAACTCTAAATCAAACACGGTTTTTGCTAGCTCTTTGAAACTTGACACAATAAAGCAGTTTCAAGTTCTATCTCTATGGTTTGTTTGCTGTTGATGTAGCACTAAGCCGATAATGGTGAAAATCACTTTCATGGAAACGGGTTGCCAAGCTTTCCAAAAACTACGAGTTGCCTGAAATCTCAGCAAACATTTTTTCACCCGATCTTGATGATTCTTTCAGGTAATGATCAGTACACCAAAACCACTTGGCTCACCAAATTTCGTTCTTCTAGGTTAAACCGTTCGATTGCAGTAACCATTTTCATTTTTAGGTTTCACTCTGTTTTCTCCTATAGGGATACATGTATTTGGAACTGTAAATCAAACACGGTTTGTGCTAGCTCTTTGAAACTTGACACAATAAAGCAGTTTCCAGTTCTATCTCTATGGTTTGTTTGCTGTTGATGTAGCTTTAAGCAGAGACTGGCGAAAATCACATTCATGGAAAGGGGTTGCCAAGCTTCAAAAAACTACTAGTTGCCTGAATTCTCAGCAAACATTTTTTCACCCAATCTTGATGATTCTTTCAGGTAATGATCAGTACACCAAAACCACTTGGCTCACCAAATTTCGTTCTTTTAGGTTAAACCGTTCTTTTGCAGTAACCTTTTTCATTTTTAGGTTTCATTCTGTTTACTCCTATAGGCATACATGTATTTGGAACTCTAAATTAAAAACGGTTTGTGCTAGCCCTTTGAAACTTGACACAATAAAGCAGTTTCAAGATTTATCTCCATGGTTTGTTTGCTGTTGATGTAGCCCTAAGCAGAGACTGGCGAAAATCACTTTCATGGAAAGGGGTTGCCAAGCTTCCAAAAAACTACGAGTTGCCTGAAATCTCAGCCAACATTTTTTCACCCGATCTTGATGATTCTTTCAGGTAATGATCAGTACACCAAAACCACTTGGCTCACCAAATTTCGTTCTTCTAGGTTAAACCGTTCGTTTGCAGTAACCCTTTTCATTTTTAGGTTTCACTCTGTTTTCTCCTATAGGGATACATGTATTTGGAACTCTAAATGACACACGGTTTGTGCTAGCTCTTTGAAACTTGACACAATAAAGCAGTTTCCAGTTCTATCTCTATGGTTTGTTTGCTGTTGATGTAGCTTTAAGCAGAGACTGGCGAAAATCACTTTCATGGAAAGGGGTTGCCAAGCTTCCAAAAAACTACGAGTTGCCTAAAATCTCAGCAAACATTTTTTCACCCAATCTTGATGTTTCTTTCAGGTAATGATCAGTACACCAAAACCACTTGGCTCACCAAATTTCGTTCTTTTAGGTTAAACCGTTCTTTTGCAGTAACCTTTTTCATTTTTAGGTTTCATTCTGTTTACTCCTATAGGCATACATGTATTTGGAACTCTAAATCAAACACGGTTTGTGTTAGCCCTTTGAAACTTGACACAATAAAGCAGTTTCAAGTTCTATCTCTATGGTTTGTTTGCTGTTGATGTAGCACTAAGCGGATAATGGTGAACATCACTTTCATGGAAACGGGTTGCCAAGCTTCCCCAAATCTACGAGTTGCCTGAAATCTCAGCAAACATTTTTTCACCCAATCTTGATGATTTTTTCAGGTAATGATCAGTACACCAAAACCACTTGGCTCACCAAATTTCGTTCTAATAGGTTAAACCGTTCGTTTGCAGTAACCGTTTTCATTCATTTTTAGGTTTCACTCTGTTTTCTCCTATAGGGATAAATGTATTTGGAACTCCAAATCAAACACGGTTTGTGCTAGCCCTTTGAAACTTGACACAATAAAGCAGTTTCAAGTTCTATCTCTATGGTTTGTTTGCTGTTGATGTAGCCCTAAGCAGAGACTGGCGAAAATCACTTTCATTAAAAGGGGTTGCCAAGCTTCCAAAAAACTACGAGTTGCCTGAAATCTCAGCAAACATTTTTTCACCCAATCTTGATGATTCTTTCAGGTAATGATCAGTACACCAAAACCACTTGGCTCACCAAATTTCGTTCTTCTAGGTTAAACCGTTCGTTTGAATTAACCATTTTCATTTTTAGGTTTAACTCTGTTTTCTCCTATAGGGATACATGTATTGGAACTCTAAATCATCACGGTTTGTGCTAGCTCTTTGAAACTTGACACAACAAAGCAGTTTCAAGTTCTATCTCTATGGTTTGTTTGCTGTTGATGTAGCCCTAAGCAGAGACTTGCGAAAGACACTTTCATGGAAAGGGGTTGCCAAGCTTCCAAAAAACTACGAGTTGCCTGAAATCTCAGCAAACATTTTTTTCACCCAATCTTGAAGATTCTTTCAGGTAATGATCAGTACACCAAAACCACTTGGCTCACCAAATTTCGTTCTTCTAGGTTAAAACGTTCGTTTGCAATAACCGTTTTCATTTTTAGGTTTCACTCTGTTTTCTCCTATAGGGATACATATATTTGAACTCTAAATCAAACACGGTTTGTACTAGCCCTTTGAAACTTGACACAAGAAAGAAGTTTCAAGTTCTATCTCTATGGTTTGTTTTCTGTTGATGTAGCCCTTAGCAGAGACTGGCGAAAATCACTTTCATGGAAGGGGTGCCAAGCTTCCAAAACACTACGAGTTGCCTGAAATCTCAGCAACATTTTTCATCCAATCTTGATGTTTCTTTCAGGTAATGATCAGTACACCAAAACCACTTAGCTCACCAAATTTCGTTCTTTTAGGTTAAACCGTTCTTTTGCAGAAACCTTTTTCATTTTTAGGTTTCATTCTGTTTACTCCTATAGACATACATTTAATTGGAACTGTAAATCAAACACGGTTTGTGCTAGCCCTTTGAAACTTGACAGAAGAAAGCAGTTTCAAGTTCTATCTCTATGCTTTGTTTGCTGTTGATGTAGCCCTGAGAAGAGACTGGCGAAAATCACTTTCATTTAAAGGGGTTGCCAAGCTTCCAAAAAACTACGAGTTGCCTGAAATCTCAGCAAACATTTTTTTTCACCCAATCGTGATGATTCTTTCAGGTAATGATCAGTACACCAAAACCACTTGGCTCACCAAATTTCGTTCTTCTAGGTTAAACCGTTCCTTTGCAGTAACCGTTTTCATTTTTAGGTTTCACTCTGTTTCTCCTATAGGGATACATATATTTGAACTCTAAATCAAACACGGTTTGTGCTAGCCCTTTTAAACTTGACACAAGAAAGCACTTTCAAGTTCTATGTCTATGGTTTGTTTGCTGTTGATGTAGCCCTAAGCAGAGAGTGGCGAAAATCACTTTCATGGAATGGGGTTGCCAAGCTTCCAAAAAACTACGAGTTGCCTGAAATCTCAGCAAACATTTTTTCACCCAATCTTGATGTTTCTTTCAGGTAATGATCAGTACACCAAAACCACTTGGCTCACCAAATTTCGTTCTTTTAGGTTAAACCGTTCGTTTGCAGTAACCTTTTTCATTTTTAGGATTCATTCTGTTTACTCCTATAGGCATACATGTATTTGGAACTCTAAATCAAACATGGTTTGTGCTAGCCTTTTGAAATTTGACACAATAAAGCAGTTTCAAGTTCTATCTCTATGGTTTGTTTGCTGTTGATGTAGCCCTAAGCAGAGACTGGCGAAAATCACTTTCATGGAAAGGGGATGCCAGCTTCCAAAAACTACGAGTTGCCTGAAATCTCAGCAAACATTTTTTCACCCAATCTTGATGATTCTTTCAGGTAATGATCAGTACACCAAAACCACTTGGCTCACCAAATTTCGTTCTTCTAGGTTAAACCGTTCGTTTGCAGTAAACGTTTTCATTTTAAGGTTCAATCTGTTTCTCCTATAGGGATACATGTATTTGGAACTCTAAATGAAACACGGTTTGTGCTAGCTCTTTGAAACTTGACACAAGAAAGCAGTTTCAAGTTCTATCTCTATGGTTTGTTTGCTGTTGATGTAGCCCTAAGCAGAGACTGGCGAAAATCACTTTCATGGAAAGGGGTTGCCAAGCTTCCAAAAAACTACGAGTTGCCTGAAATCTCAGCAAACATTTTTTCACCCAATCTTGATGATTCTTTCAGGTAATGATCAGTACACCAAAACCACTTGGCTCACCAAATTTCGTTCTTCTAGGTTAAACCGTTCGTTTGCAGTAACCGTTTTCATTTTTAGGTTTCACTCTGTTTTCTCCTATAGGGATACATATATTTGAACTCTAAATCAAACACGGTTTGTGCAGGCCCTTTGAAACTTGACACAAGAAAGCAGTTTCAAGTTCTATTTCTATGGTTTGTTTGCTGTTGATGTAGCCCTAAGCAGAGACTGGCGAAAATCACTTTCATAGAAAGGGGTTGCCAAGCTTCCAAAAACTACGAGTTGCCTGAAATCTCAGCAAACATTTTTTCACCCAATCTTGATGTTTCTTTCAGGTAATGATCAGTACACCAAAACCACTTGGCTCACCAAATTTCGTTCTTTTAGGTTTAACCGTTCTTTTGCAGTAACCTTTTTCATTTTTAGGTTTCATTCTGTTTACTCCTATAGGCATACATGTATTTGGAACTCTAAATCAAACACGGTTTGTGCTAGCCCTTTAAAACTTGACACAATAAAGCAGTTTCAAGTTCTATCTCTATGGTTTGTTTGCTGTTGATGTAGCACTAAGCGGATAATGGTGAACATCACTTTCATGGAACGGGTTGCCAAGGTTCCCCAAATCTACGAGTTGCCTGAAATCTCAGCAAACATTTTTTCACCCAATCTTGATGATTTTTTCAGGTAATGATCAGTACACCAAAACCACTTCACCAAATTTCGTTCTTCTAGGTTAAACGGTTCGTTTACAGTAACCGTTTTCATTTTTAGGTTTCACTCTGTTTTCTCCTATAGTGATAAATGTATTTGGAACTCCAAATCAAACACGGTTTGTGCTTGCCCTTTGAAACTTGACACAAGAAAGCAGTTTCAAGTTCTATCTCTATGGTTTGTTTGCTGTTGATGTAGCCCTAAGCAGAGACTGGCGAAAATCACTTTCATTAAAAGGGGTTGCCAAGCTTCCAAAAAACTACGAGTTGGCTGAAATCTCAGCAAACATTTTTTCACCCAATCTTGATGATTCTTTCAGGTAATGATCAGTACACCAAAACCACTTGGCTCACCAAATTTCGTTCTTCTAGGTTAAACCGTTCGTTTGCATTAACCATTTTCATTTTTAGGTTTCACTTTGTTTTCTCCTATAGGGATACATGTATTTGGAACTCTAAATCATCACGGTTTGTGCTTGCTCTTTGAAACTTGACACAACAAATCAGTTTCAAGTTCTATCTCTATGGTTTGTTTGCTGTTGATGTAGCCCTAAGCAGAGACTTGCGAAAAACACTTTCATGGAAAGGGGTTGCCAAGCTTCCAAAAAACTACGAGTTGCCTGAAATCTCAGCAAACATTTTTCATCCAATCTTGATGTTTCTTTCAGGTAATGATCAGTACACCAATACCACTTAGCTCACCAAATTTCGTTCTTTTAGGTTAAACCGTTCTTTTGCAGAAACCTTTTTCATTTTTAGGTTTCATTCTGTTTACTCCTATAGACATACATTTATTTGGAACTGTAAATCAAACACGGTTTGTGCTAGCCCTTTGAAACTTGACAGAAGAAAGCAGTTTCAAGTTCTATCTCTATGGTTTGTTTGCTGTTGATGTAGTCCTGAGAAGAGACTGCCGAAAATCACTTTCATTTAAAGGGGTTGCCAAGCTTCCAAAAAACTATGAGTTGCCTGAAATCTCAGCAAACATTTTTTTTCACCCAATCGTGATGATTCTTTCAGGTAATGATCAGTACACCAAAACCACTTGGCTCACCAAATTTCGTTCTTCTAGGTTAAACCGTTCCTTTGCAGTAACTGTTTTCATTTTTAGGTTTCACTCTGTTTCTCCTATAGGGATACACATATTTGAACTCTAAATCAAACACGGTTTGTGCTAGCCCTTTGAAACTTGACACAAGAAAGCAGTTTCAAGTTCTATCTCTATGGTTTGTTTGCTGTTGATGTAGCCCTAAGCAGAGACTGGCGAAAATCACTTTCATGGAAAGGGGTTGCCAAGCTTCCAAAAAACTACGAGTTGCCTGAAATCTCAGCAAACATTTTTTCACCCAATCTTGATGATTCTTTCAGGTAATGATCAGTACACCAAAACAACTTGGCTCACCAAATTTCGTTCTTCTAGGTTAAACCGTTCATTTGCAGTAACCGTTTTAATTTTTAGGTTGCACTCTGTTTTCTCCTATAGGGATACATGTATTTGGAACTCTAAATCAAACACGGTTTGTGCTAGGTATTTGAAACTTGATCAACACAGCAGTTTCAAGTTCTATCTCTATGGTTTGTTTGCTGTTGATGTAGCCCTAAGCAGAGACTGGCGAAAATCACTTTCATGGAAAGGGGTTGCCAAGCTTTAAAAAAACTACGAGTTGCCTGAAATCTCAGCAAACATTTTTTCACCCAATCTTGATGTTACTTTCAGGTAATGATCAGAACACCAAAACAACTTGGCTCACCAAATTTCGTTCTTCTAGGTTAAACCGTTCATTTGCAGTAACCGTTTTCATTTTTAGGTTTCACTCTGTTTTCTCCTATAGGGATACATGTATTTGGAACTCTAAATAAAACACGGTTTGTGCCAGCTCTTTGAAACTTGACACAATAAAGCAGTTTCATGTTCTATCTCTATGGTTTGTTAGCTGTTGATGTAGCCCTAAGCAGAGACTGGCAAAAATCACTTTCATGGAAAGGGGATGCCAAGCTTCCAAAAAACTACGAGTTGCCTGAAATCTCAGCAAACATTTTTTCACCCAATCTTGATGATTCTTTCAGTAATGATCAGTACACCAAAACCACTTGGCTCACCAAATTTCGTTCTTCTAGGTTAAAGCGTTCGTTTGCAGTAAACGTTTTCATTTTAAGGTTTCAATCTGTTTCTCCTATAGGGATACATGTATTTGGAACTCTAAATGAAACACGGTTTGTGCTAGCTCTTTGAAACTTGACACAAGAAAGCAGTTTCAAGTTCTATCTCTATGGTTTGTTTGCTGTTGATGTAGCCCTAAGCAGAGACTGGCGAAAATCACTTTCATGGAAAGGGGTTGCCAAGCTTCCAAAAACCTACGAGTTGCCTGAAATCTCAGCAAACATTTTTTCACCCAATCTTGATGATTCTTTCAGGTAATGATCAGTACACCAAAACAACTTGGCTCACCAAATTTCGTTCTTCTAGGTTAAACCGTTCATTTGCAGTAACCGTTTTAATTTTTAGGTTTCACTCTGTTTTCTCCTATAGGGATACATGTATTTGGAACTATAAATCAAACACGGTTTGTGCCAGCTCTTTGAAACTTGACAAAATAAAGCAGTTTCAAGTTGTATCTCTATGGTTTGTTTGCTGTTGATGTAGCCCTAAGCAGAGACTGGCGAAAATCACTTTCATGGAAAGGGGTTGCCAAGCTTCCAAAAAACTACGAGTTGTCTGAAATCTCAGCAAACATTTTTTTCACCCAATCTTGATGATTCTTTCAGGTAATGATCAGTACACCAAAACCACTTGGCTCACCAAATTTCAATCTTCTAGATTAAACCGTTCGTTTTCAGTAACCGTTTTCATATTTAGGTTTCACTCTGTTTTCTCCTATAGGCATACATGTATTTGGAACTCTAAATCAAACACGGCTAGTGCTAGCTCTTTGAAACTTGACACAATAAAGCAGTTTCAAATTCTATCTCTATGGTTTGTTTGCTGGTGATGTAGCCCTAAGCAGAGACTGGCGAGAATCACCTTCATGGAAAGGGCCTGCCAAGCTTCCAAAAATCTACCAGTTGCCTGAAATCTCAGCACACACTCTTTCACCCAATCTTGATGAAACTTTCAGGTAATGATCAGTACACCAATCCGACTAGGCTCGCCAAATTTTGTTCTTCTAGGTTAAACCGTTCGTTGGCAGTAACCGTTTTCATTTTTAGGTTTCACTCTGTTTTGTTCTATAGGGATACATGTATTTGGAACTCTAAATCAAACACGGTTTGTGCTAGCTCTTTGAAACTTGACACAATAAAGCAGTTTCAAGTTCTATCTCTATGGTTTGTTTGCTGTTGATGTAGCCCTAAGCAGAGACTGGCGAAAATCACTTTCATGGAAAGGGGTTGCCAAGCTTCCAAAAAACTAGGAGTTGCCTGAAATCTCAGCAAACATTTTTTCACCCAATCTTGATGATTCTTTCAGGTAATGATCAGTACACCAAAACAACTTGGCTCACCAAATTTCGTTCTTCTAGGTTAAACCGTTCATTTGCAGTAACCGTTTTCATTTTTAGGTTTCACTCTGTTTCTCCTATACGGATACACATATTTGAACTCTAAATCAAACACGGTTTGTGCTAGCCCTTTGAAACTTGACACAAGAAAGCAGTTTCAAGTTCTATCTCTATGGTTTGTTTGCTGTTGATGTAGCCCTAAGCAGAGACTGGCGAAAATCACTTTCATGGAAAGGGGTTGCCAAGCTTCCAAAAAACTACGAGTTGCCTGAAATCTCAGCAAACATTTTTTCACCCAATCTTGATGATTCTTTCAGGTAATGATCAGTACACCAAAACAACTTGGCTCACCAAATTTCGTTCTTCTAGGTTAAACCGTTCATTTGCAGTAACCGTTTTAATTTTTAGGTTGCACTCTGTTTTCTCCTATAGGGATACATGTATTTGGAACTCTAAATCAAACACGGTTTGTGCTAGGTATTTGAAACTTGATCAACACAGCAGTTTCAAGTTCTATCTCTATGGTTTGTTTGCTGTTCATGTAGCCCTAAGCAGAGACTGGCGAAAATCACTTTCATGGAACGGGGTTGCCAAGCTTTAAAAAAACTACGAGTTGCCTGAAATCTCAGCAAACATTTTTTCACCCAATCTTGATGATTCTTTCAGGTAATGATCAGAACACCAAAACAACTTGGCTCACCAAATTTCGTTCTTCTAGGTTAAACCGTTCATTTGCAGTAACCGTTTTAATTTTTAGGTTTCACTCTGTTTTCTCCTATAGGGATACATGTATTTGGAACTCTAAATCAAACACGGTTTGTGCCAGCTCTTTGAAACTTGACACAATAAAGCAGTTTCAAGTTGTATCTCTATGGTTTGTTTGCTGTTGATGTAGCCCTAAGCAGAGACTGGCGAAAATCACTTTCATGGAAAGGGGTTGCCAAGCTTCCAAAAAACTACGAGTTGCCTGAAATCTCAGCAAACATTTTTTTCACCCAATCTTGATGATTCTTTCAGGTAATGATCAGTACACCAAAACCACTTGGCTCACCAAATTTCAATCTTCTAGATTAAACCGTTCGTTTTCAGTAACCGTTTTCATATTTAGGTTTCACTCTGTTTTCTCCTATAGGCATACATGTATTTGGAACTCTAAATCAAACACGGCTAGTGCTAGCTCTTTGAAACTTGACACAATAAAGCAGTTTCAAATTCTATCTCTATGGTTTGTTTGCTGGTGATGTAGCCCTAAGCAGAGACTGGCGAGAATCACCTTCATGGAAAGGGCCTGCCAAGCTTCCAAAAATCTACCAGTTGCCTGAAATCTCAGCACACACTCTTTCACCCAATCTTGATGAAACTTTCAGGTAATGATCAGTACACCAATCCGACTAGGCTCGCCAAATTTTGTTCTTCTAGGTTAAACCGTTCGTTGGCAGTAACCGTTTTCATTTTTAGGTTTCACTCTGTTTTGTTCTATAGGGATACATGTATTTGGAACTCTAAATCAAACACGGTTTGTGCTAGCTCTTTGAAACTTGACACAATAAAGCAGTTTCAAGTTCTATCTCTATGGTTTGTTTGCTGTTGATGTAGCCCTAAGCAGAGACTGGCGAAAATCACTTTCATGGAAAGGGGTTGCCAAGCTTCCAAAAAACTAGGAGTTGCCTGAAATCTCAGCAAATATTTTTTCACCCAATCTTGATGATTCTTTCAGGTAATGATCAGTACACCAAAACAACTTGGCTCACCAAATTTCGTTCTTCTAGGTTAAACCGTTCATTTGCAGTAACCGTTTTAATTTTTAGGTTTCACTCTGTTTTCTCCTATAGGGATACATGTATTTGGAACTCTAAATCAAACACGGTTTTTGCTAGGTATTTGAAACTTGATCAACACAGCAGTTTCAAGTTCTATCTCTATGGTTTGTTTGCTGTTGATATAGCCCTAAGAAGAGACTGGCGAAAATCACTTTCATGGAAAGGGGTTGCCAAGCTTTAAAAAAACTACGAGTTGCCTGAAATCTCAGCAAACATTTTTTCACCCAATCTTGATGATTCTTTCAGGTAATGATCAGTACACCAAAACCACTTGGCTCACCAAATTTCGTTCTTCTAGGTTAAAGCGTTCGTTTGCAGTAAACGTTTTCATTTTAAGGTTTCAATCTGTTTCTCCTATAGGGATACATGTATTTGGAACTCTAAATGAAACACGGTTTGTGCCAGCTCTTTGAAACTTGACACAAGAAAGCAGTTTCAAGTTCTATCTCTATGGTTTGTTTGCTGTTGATGTAGCCCTAAGCAGAGACTGGCGAAAATCACTTTCATGTAAAGGGGTTGCCAAGCTTCCAAAAAACTATGAGTTTCCTGAAATCTCAGCAAACATTTTTTCACCCAATCTTGATGATTCTTTCTGGTAATGATCAGTACACCAAAACCACTTGGCTCACCAAATTTCGTTCTTCTAGTTTAATCCGTTCGTTTGCAGTAACCGTTTTCATTTTTAGGTTTCACTCTGTTTTCTCCTATAGGGATACATGTATTTGGAACTCTAAATCAAACACGGTTTGTGCCAGCTCTTTGAAACTTGACAAAATAAAGCAGTTTCAAGTTCTATATTAATGGTTTGTTTGCTGTTGATGTAGCCCTAAGCAGAGACTGGCGAAAATCACTTTCATTTAAAAAGGTTGCCAAGCTTCCAAAAAACTACGAGTTGCCTGAAATCTCAGCAAACATTTTTTCACCCAATCTTGATGATTCTTTCAGGTAATGATCAGTACACCAAAACCACTTGGCTCACCAAATTTCGTTCTTCTAGTTTAATCCGTTCGTTTGCAGTAACCGTTTTCATTTTTATGTTTCACTCTGTTTTGTTCTATAGGGATACATGTATTTGGAACTCTAAATCAAACACGGTTTGTGCTAGCTCTTTGAAACTTGACACAATAAAGCAGTTTCAAGTTCTATTTTTATGGTTTGTTTGCTGTTGATGAACCCCTAAGCAGAGACTGGCGAAAATCACTTTTATGGAAAGGGGTTGCCAAGCTTCCAAAAAACTACGAGTTGCCTGAAATCTCAGCAAACATTTTTTCACCCAATCTTGATGATTCTTTCAGGTAATGATCAGTACACCAAAACCACTTGGCTCACCAAATTTCGTTCTTCTAGGTTAAACCGTTCGTTTGCAGTAACCGTTTTCATTTTTAGGTTTCACTCTGTTTTCTCCTATAGGGACACATGTATTTGGAACTCTAAATCAAACACGGTTTGTGCTAGCTCTTTGAAACTTGTCACAAGAAAGCAGTTTCAAGTTCTATCTCTATGCTTTGTTTGCTGTTGATGTAGCCCTAAGCAGAGACTGGCGAAAATCACTTTCATGGAAAGGGGTTGCCAAGCTTCCAAAAAACTACGAGTTGCCTGAAATCTCAGAAAACATTTTTTCACACAATCTTGATGATTCTTTCAGGTAATGATCAGTACACCAAAACCACTTGGCTCACCAAATTTCGTTTATCTAGGTTAAACCATTCGTTTGCAGTAACCGTTTTCATTTTTAGGTTTCACTCTGTTTTCTCCTATAGGGATAAATGTATTTGGAACTGTAAATGAAACACGGTTTGTGCTAGCCCTTTGAAACTTGACACAAGAAAGCAGTTTCAAGTTGTATCTCTATGGTTTGTTTTCTGTTGATGTAGCCCTAAGCAGAGACTGGCGAAAATCACTTTCATGGAAAGGGGTTGCCAAGCTTCCAAAAAACTACGAGTTGCCTGAAATCTCAGCAAACATTTTTTTCACCCAATCTTGATGATTCTTTCAGGTAATGATCAGTACACCAAAACCACTTGGCTCACCAAATTTCGATCTTCTAGATTAAACCGTTCGTTTTCAGTAACCGTTTTCATATTTAGGTTTCACTCTGTTTTCTCCTATAGGCATACATGTATTTGGAACTCTAAATCAAACACGGTTTGTGCTAGCCCTTTGAAACTTGACACAATAAAGCAGTTTCAATTTCTATCTTAATTGTTTGTTTGCTGTTGATGTAGCCCTAATCAGAGACTGGCGAAAATCACTTTCATGGAAAGAAGTTGCCAAGCTTCCAAAAAACTACGAGTTGCCTGAAATCTCAGCAAACATCTTTTCACCCAATCTTTATGATTCTTTCAGGTAATGATCAGTACACCAAAATCACTTGGCTCACCAAATTTCGTTCTTTTAGGTTAAACCGTTCGTTTACAGTAACCGTTTTCATTTTTAGGTTTCACTCTGTTTTCTCCTATAGGGATACATGTATTTGGAACTCTAAATCAAACACGGTTTGTGCTAGGTATTTGAAACTTGATTCAACACAGCAGTTTCAAGTTCTATCTATATGGTTTGTTTGCTGTTGATGTAGCCATAAGCAGAGACTTGCGAAAATCTCTTTCATGGAAAGGGGTTGCCAAGCTTCCAAAAAACTACGAGTTGCCTGAAATCTCAGCAAACATTTTTTCACCCAATCTTGATGATTCTTTCAGGTAATGATCAGTACACCAAAACCACTTGGCTCACCAAATTTCGTTCTTCTAGGTTAAACCGTTCGTTTGCAGTAACCCTTTTCATTTTTTAGGTTTCACTCTGTTTTCTCCTATAGGGATACATGTATTTGGAACTCTAAATGACACACGGTTTGTGCTAGCTCTTTGAAACTTGACACAATAAAGCAGTTTCCAGTTCTATCTCTATGGTTTGTTTGCTGTTGATGTAGCTTTAAGCAGAGACTGGCGAAAATCACTTTCATGGAAAGGGGTTGCCAAGCTTCCAAAAAACTACTAGTTGCCTGAATTCTCAGCAAACATTTTTTCACCCAATCTTGATGATTCTTTCAGGTAATGATCAGTACACCAAAACCACTTGGCCCACCAAATTTCATTCTTCTAGTTTAAACCGTTCGTTTGCAGTAACCGTTTTCATTTTTAGGTTTCAATCTGTTTTCTTCTATAGGTATACATGTATTTGGAACTCTAAATCAAACACGGTTTGTGCTAGCTCTTTGAAACTTGACACAATAAAGCAGTTTCAAGTTCTATCTCTATGGTTTGTTTGCTGTTGATGTAGCCCTAAGCAGAGACTGGCGAAAATCACTTTCATGGAAAGGGGTTGCCAAGCTTCCAAAAAACTACGAGTTGCCTGAAATCTCAGCAAACATTTTTTCACCCAATCTTGATGTTTCTTTCAGGTAATGATCAGTACACCAAAACCACTTGGCTCACCAAATTTCGTTCTTTTAGGTTAAACCGTTCTTTTGCAGTAACCTTTTCATTTTTAGGTTTCATTCTGTTTACTCCTATAGGCATACATGTATTTGGAACTCTAAATCAAACACGGTTTGTGTTAGCCTTTGAAACTTGACACAAATAAAGCAGTTTCAAGTTCTATCTCTATGGTTTGTTTGCTGTTGATGTAGCACTAAGCGGATAATGGTGAACATCACTTTCATGGAAACGGGTTGCCAAGCTTCCCCAAATCTACGAGTTGCCTGAAATCTCAGCAAACATTTTTTCACCCAATCTTGATGATTTTTTCAGGTAATGATCAGTACACCAAAACCACTTGGCTCACCAAATTTCGTTCTAATAGGTTAAACCGTTCGTTTGCAGTAACCGTATTCATTTTTAGGTTTCACTCTGTTTTCTCCTATAGGGATAAATGTATTTGGAACTCCAAATCAAACACGGTTTGTGCTAGCCCTTTGAAACTTGACACAAGAAAGCAGTTTCAAGTTCTATCTCTATGGTTTGTTTGCTGTTGATGTAGCCCTAAGCAGAGACTGGCGAAAATCACTTTAATTAAAAGGGGTTGCCAAGCTTCCAAAAAACTACGAGTTGCCTGAAATCTCAGCAAACATTTTTTCACCCAATCTTGATGATTCTTTCAGGTAATGATCAGTACACCAAAACCACTTGGCTCACCAAATTTCGTTCTTCTAGGTTAAACCGTTCGTTTGCATTAACCATTTTCATTTTTAGGTTTAACTCTGTTTTCTCCTATAGGGATACATGTATTTGGAACTCTAAATCATCACGGTTTGTGCTAGCTCTTTGAAACTTGACACAACAAAGCAGTTTCAAGTTCTATCTCTATGGTTTGTTTGCTGTTGATGTAGCCCTAAGCAGAGACTTGCGAAAGACACTTTCATGGAAAGGGGTTGCCAAGCTTCCAAAAAACTACGAGTTGCCTGAAATCTCAGCAAACATTTTTTTCACCCAATCTTGAAGATTCTTTCAGGTAATGATCAGTACACCAAAACCACTTGGCTCACCAAATTTCGTTCTTCTAGGTTAAAACGTTCGTTTGCAATACCCGTTTTCATTTTTAGGTTTCACTCTGTTTTCTCCTATAGGGATACATATATTTGAACTCTAAATCAAACACGGTTTGTACTAGCCCTTTGAAACTTGACACAAGAAAGAAGTTTCAAGTTCTATCTCTATGGTTTGTTTTCTGTTGATGTAGCCCTTAGCAGAGACTGGCGAAAATCACTTTCATGGAAAGGGGTTGCCAAGCTTCCAAAAAACTACGAGTTGCCTGAAATCTCAGCAACATTTTTCATCCAATCTTGATGTTTCTTTCAGGTAATGATCAGTACACCAAAACCACTTAGCTCACCAAATTTCGTTCTTTTAGGTGAAACCGTTCTTTTGCAGAAACCTTTTTCATTTTTAGGTTTCATTCTGTTTACTCCTATAGACATACATTTATTTGGAACTGTAAATCAAACACGGTTTGTGCTAGCCCTTTGAAACTTGACAGAAGAAAGCAGTTTCAAGTTCTATCTCTATGCTTTGTTTGCTGTTGATGTAGCCCTGAGAAGAGACTGGCGAAAATCACTTTAATTTAAAGGGGTTGCCAAGCTTCCAAAAAACTACGAGTTGCCTGAAATCTCAGCAAACATTTTTTTTCACCCAATCGTGATGATTCTTTCAGGTAATGATCAGTACACCAAAACCACTTGGCTCACCAAATTTCGTTCTTCTAGGTTAAACCGTTCCTTTGCAGTAACCGTTTTCATTTTTAGGTTTCACTCTGTTTCTCCTATAGGGATACATATATTTGAACTCTAAATCAAACACGGTTTGTGCTAGCCCTTTTAAACTTGACACAAGAAAGCACTTTCAAGTTCTATGTCTATGGTTTGTTTGCTGTTGATGTAGCCCTAAGCAGAGAGTGGCGAAAATCACTTTCATGGAATGGGGTTGCCAAGCTTCCAAAAAACTACGAGTTGCCTGAAATCTCAGCAAACATTTTTTCACCCAATCTTGATGTTTCTTTCAGGTAATGATCAGTACACCAAAACCACTTGGCTCACCAAATTTCGTTCTTCTAAGTTAAACCGTTCGTTGGCAGTAACCGGTTTCATTTTGAGGTTTCACTCTGTTTTCTCCTATAGGGATACATGTATTTGGAACTCTAAATCAAACACGGTTTGTGCTAGCTCTTTGAAACTTGACACAATAAAGCAGTTTCAAGTTCTATCTCTATGGTTTGTTTGCTGTTGATGTAGCCCTAAGCAGAGACTGGCGAGAATCACTTTCATGGAAAGGGCCTGCCAAGCTCCAAAAAACTACGAGTTGCATGAAATCTCAGCAAACACTTTTTCACCCAATCTTGATGATAATTTCAGGTAATGATCAGTACACCAGGCCCACTTGGCTCGCCAAATTTCGTTCTTCTAGGTTAAACCGTTCGTTGGCAGTAACCGGTTTCATTTTGAGGTTTCACTCTGTTTTCTCCTATAGGGATACATGTATTTGGAACTCTAAATGAAACACGGTTTGTGCTAGCTCTTTGAAACTTGACACAATAAAGCAGTTTCAAGTTCTATCTCTATGGTTTGTTTGCTGTTGATGTAGCCCTAAGCAGAGACTGGCGAGAATCACTTTCATGGAAAGGGCCTGCCAAGCTCCAAAAAACTACGAGTTGCCTGAAATCTCAGCAACCACTTTTTCACCCAATCTTGATGATACTTTCAGGTAATGATCAGTACACCAAGCCCACTTGGCTCGACAAATTTCGTTCTTCTAGGTTAAACCGTTCGTTGGCAGTAACCGGTTTCATTTTGAGGTTTCACTCTGTTTTCTCCTATAGGGATACATGTATTTGGAACTCTAAATCAAACACGGTTTGTGCTAGCTCTTTGAAACTTGACACAATAAAGCCGTTTCTAGTTCTATCTCTATGGTTTGTTTGCTGTTGATGTAGCCCTAAGCAGAGACTGGCGAGAATCACTTTCATGGAAAGGGCCTGCCAAGCTCCAAAAAACTACGAGTTGCCTGAAATCTCAGCAACCACTTTTTCACCCAATCTTGATGATACTTTCAGGTAATGATCAGTACACCAAGCCCACTTGGCTCACCAAATTTCGTTCTTCTAGGTTAAACCGTTCGTTGGCAGTAACCGGTTTCATTTTGAGGTTTCACTCTGTTTTCTCCTATAGGGATACATGTATTTGGAACTCTAAAATAAACACGGTTTGTGCTAGCTCTTTGAAACTTGACACAATAAAGCCGTTTCTAGTTCTATCTCTATGGTTTGTTTGCTGTTGATGTAGCCCTAAGCAGAGACTGGCGAGAATCTCTTTCATGGAAAGGGCCTGCCAAGGTCCAAAAAACTACGAGTTGCCTGAAATCTCAGCAAACACTTTTTCACCCAATCTTGATGATACTTTCAGGTAATGATCAGTACACCAAGCCCACTTGGCTCGCCAAATTTCGTTCTTCTAGGTTAAACCGTTCGTTGGCAGTAACCGGTTTCATTTTGAGGTTTCACTCTGTTTTCTCCTATAGGGATACATGTATTTGGAACTCTAAATCAAACACGGTTTGTGCTAGCTCTTTGAAACTTGACACAATAAAGCAGTTTCAAGTTCTATCTCTAGGGTTTGTTTGCTGTTGATGTAGCCCTAAGCAGAGACTGGCGAGAATCACTTTCATGGAAAGGGCCTGCCAAGCTCCAAAAAACTACGAGTTGCCTGAAATCTCAGCAAACACTTTTTCACCCAATCTTGATGATACTTTCAGGTAATGATCAGTACACCAAGCCCACTTGGCTCGCCAAATTTCGTTCTTCTAGGTTAAACCGTTCGTTGGCAGTACCCGGTTTCATTTTGAGGTTTCACTCTGTTTTCTCCTATAGGGATACATGTATTTGGAACTCTAAATCAAACACGGTTTGTGCTAGCTCTTTGAAACTTGACACAATAAAGCAGTTTCAAGTTCTATCTCTAGGGTTTGTTTGCTGTTGATGTAGCCCTAAGCAGAGACTGGCGAGAATCACTTTCATGGAAACGGCCTGCCAAGCTCCAAAAAACTACGAGTTGCCTGAAATCTCAGCAACCACTTTTTCACCCAATCTTGATGATACTTTCAGGTAATGATCAGTACACCAAGCCCACTTGGCTCGCCAAATTTTGTTCTTCTAGGTTAAACCGTTCGTTGGCAGTACCCGGTTTCATTTTGAGGTTTCACTCTGTTTTCTCCTATAGGGATACATGTATTTGGAACTCTAAATCAAACACGGTTTGTGCTAGCTCTTTGAAACTTGACACAATAAAGCAGTTTCAAGTTCTATCTCTAGGGTTTGTTTGCTGTTGATGTAGCCCTAAGCAGAGACTGGCGAGAATCACTTTCATGGAAACGGCCTGCCAAGCTCCAAAAAACTACGAGTTGCCTGAAATCTCAGCAACCACTTTTTCACCCAATCTTGATGATACTTTCAGGTAATGATCAGTACACCAAGCCCACTTGGCTCGCCAAATTTCGTTCTTCTAGGTTAAACCGTTCGTTGGCAGTAACCGGTTTCATTTTGAGGTTTCACTCTGTTTTCTCCTATAGGGATACATGTATTTGGAACTCTAAATCAAACACGGTTTGTGCTAGCTCTTTGAAACTTGACACAATAAAGCAGTTTCAAGTTCTATCTCTAGGGTTTGTTTGCTGTTGATGTAGCCCTAAGCAGAGACTGGCGAGAATCACTTTCATGGAAAGGGCCTGCCAAGCTCCAAAAAACTACGAGTTGCCTGAAATCTCAGCAAACACTTTTTCACCCAATCTTGATGATACTTTCAGGTAATGATCAGTACACCAGGCCCACTTGGCTCGCCAAATTTCGTTCTTCTAGGTTAAACCGTTCGTTGGCAGTAACCGGTTTCATTTTGAGGTTTCACTCTGTTTTCTCCTATAGGGATACATGTATTTGGAACTCTAAATGAAACACGGTTTGTGCTAGCTCTTTGAAACTTGACACAATAAAGCAGTTTCAAGTTCTATCTCTAGGGTTTGTTTGCTGTTGATGTAGCCCTAAGCAGAGACTGGCGAGAATCACTTTCATGGAAAGGGCCTGCCAAGCTCCAAAAAACTACGAGTTGCCTGAAATCTCAGCAACCACTTTTTCACCCAATCTTGATGATACTTTCAGGTAATGATCAGTACACCAAGCCCACTTGGCTGGCCAAATTTCGTTCTTCTAGGTTAAACCGTTCGTTGGAAGTAACCGGTTTCATTTTGAGGTTTCACTCTGTTTTCTCCTATAGGGATACATGTATTTGGAACTCTAAATCAAACACGGTTTGTGCTAGCTCTTTGAAACTTGACACAATAAAGCAGTTTCAAGTTCTATCTCTATGGTTTGTTTGCTGTTGATGTAGCCCTAAGCAGAGACTGGCGAGAATCACTTTCATGGAAAGGGCCTGCCAAGCTCCAAAAAACTACGAGTTGCCTGAAATCTCAGCAACCACTTTTTCACCCAATCTTGATGATACTTTCAGGTAATGATCAGTACACCAAGCCCACTTGGCTCGCCAAATTTCGTTCTTCTAGGTTAAACCGTTCGTTGGCAGTAACCGGTTTCATTTTGAGGTTTCACTCTGTTTTCTCCTATAGGGATACATGTATTTGGAACTCTAAATCAAACACGGTTTGTGCTAGCTCTTTGAAACTTGACACAATAAAGCCGTTTCAAGTTCTATCTCTAGGGTTTGTTTGCTGTTGATGTAGCCCTAAGCAGAGACTGGCGAGAATCACTTTCATGGAAAGGGCCTGCCAAGCTCCAAAAAACTACGAGTTGCCTGAAATCTCAGCAACCACTTTTTCACCCAATCTTGATGATACTTTCAGGTAATGATCAGTACACCAAGCCCACTTGGCTCGCCAAATTTCGTTCTTCTAGGTTAAACCGTTCGTTGGCAGTAACCGGTTTCATTTTGAGGTTTCACTCTGTTTTCTCCTATAGGGATACATGTATTTGGAACTCTAAATCAAACACGGTTTGTGCTAGCTCTTTGAAACTTGACACAATAAAGCCGTTTCTAGTTCTATCTCTATGGTTTGTTTGCTGTTGATGTAGCCCTAAGCAGAGACTGGCGAGAATCACTTTCATGGAAAGGGCCTGCCAAGCTCCAAAAAACTACGAGTTGCCTGAAATCTCAGCAACCACTTTTTCACCCAATCTTGATGATACTTTCAGGTAATGATCAGTACACCAAGCCACTTGGCTCACCAAATTTCGTTCTTCTAGGTTAAACCGTTCGTTGGCAGTAACCGGTTTCATTTTGAGGTTTCACTCTGTTTTCTCCTATAGGGATACATGTATTTGGAACTCTAAATCAAACACGGTTTGTGCTAGCTCTTTGAAACTTGACACAATAAAGCAGTTTCAAGTTCTATCTCTAGGGTTTGTTTGCTGTTGATGTAGCCCTAAGCAGAGACTGGCGAGAATCACTTTCAT
Source organism: Ictidomys tridecemlineatus (assembly GCF_052094955.1). Classification (NCBI taxonomy): domain Eukaryota; kingdom Metazoa; phylum Chordata; class Mammalia; order Rodentia; family Sciuridae; genus Ictidomys; species Ictidomys tridecemlineatus. Next base: position 9,788 of record NW_027522117.1, on the reverse strand, counting down.
GGAAAGGGCCTGCCAAGCTCCAAAAAACTACGAGTTGCCTGAAATCTCAGCAAACACTTTTTCACCCAATCTTGATGATACTTTCAGGTAATGATCAGTACACCAAGCCCACTTGGCTCGCCAAATTTCGTTCTTCTAGGTTAAACCGTTCGTTGGCAGTAACCGGTTTCATTTTGAGGTTTCACTCTGTTTTCTCCTATAGGGATACATGTATTTGGAACTCTAAATCAAACACGGTTTGTGCTAGCTCTTTGAAACTTGACACAATAAAGCAGTTTCAAGTTCTATCTCTAGGGTTTGTTTGCTGTTGATGTAGCCCTAAGCAGAGACTGGCGAGAATCACTTTCATGGAAAGGGCCTGCCAAGCTCCAAAAAACTACGAGTTGCCTGAAATCTCAGCAACCACTTTTTCACCCAATCTTGATGATACTTTCAGGTAATGATCAGTACACCAAGCCCACTTGGCTCGCCAAATTTCGTTCTTCTAGGTTAAACCGTTCGTTGGCAGTAACCGGTTTCATTTTGAGGTTTCACTCTGTTTTCTCCTATAGGGATACATGTATTTGGAACTCTAAATCAAACACGGTTTGTGCTAGCTCTTTGAAACTTGACACAATAAAGCAGTTTCAAGTTCTATCTCTAGGGTTTGTTTGCTGTTGATGTAGCCCTAAGCAGAGACTGGCGAGAATCACTTTCATGGAAAGGGCCTGCCAAGCTCCAAAAAACTACGAGTTGCCTGAAATCTCAGCAACTACTTTTTCACCCAATCTTGATGATACTTTCAGGTAATGATCAGTACACCAAGCCCACTTGGCTCGCCAAATTTCGTTCTTCTAGGTTAAACCGTTCGTTGGCAGTAACCGGTTTCATTTTGAGGTTTCACTCTGTTTTCTCCTATAGGGATACATGTATTTGGAACTCTAAATCAAACACGGTTTGTGCTAGCTCTTTGAAACTTGACACAATAAAGCAGTTTCAAGTTCTATCTCTATGGTTTGTTTGCTGTTGATGTAGCCCTAAGCAGAGACTGGCGAGAATCACTTTCATGGAAAGGGCCTGCCAAGCTCCAAAAAACTACGAGTTGCCTGAAATCTCAGCAACTACTTTTTCACCCAATCTTGATGATACTTTCAGGTAATGATCAGTACACCAAGCCCACTTGGCTCGCCAAATTTCGTTCTTCTAGGTTAAACCGTTCGTTGGCAGTAACCGGTTTCATTTTGAGGTTTCACTCTGTTTTCTCCTATAGGGATACATGTATTTGGAACTCTAAATCAAACACGGTTTGTGATAGCTCTTTGAAACTTGACACAATAAAGCAGTTTCAAGTTCTCTCTCTAGGGTTTGTTTGCTGTTGATGTAGCCCTAAGCAGAGACTGGCGAGAATCACTTTCATGGAAAGGGCCTGCCAAGCTCCAAAAAACTCCGAGTTGCCTGAAATCTCAGCAACCACTTTTTCACCCAATCTTGATGATACTTTCAGGTAATGATCAGTACACCAGGCCCACTTGGCTCACCAAATTTCGTTCTTCTAGGTTAAACCGTTCGTTGGCAGTAACCGGTTTCATTTTGAGGTTTCACTCTGTTTTCTCCTATAGGGATACATGTATTTGGAACTCTAAATCAAACACGGTTTGTGCTAGCTCTTTGAAACTTGACACAATAAAGCAGTTTCAAGTTCTATCTCTATGGTTTGTTTGCTGTTGATGTAGCCCTAAGCAGAGACTGGCGAGAATCACTTTCATGGAAAGGGCCTGCCAAGCTCCAAAAAACTACGAGTTGCCTGAAATCTCAGCAAACACTTTTTCACCCAATCTTGATGATACTTTCAGGTAATGATCAGTACACCAGGCCCACTTGGCTCGCCAAATTTCGTTCTTCTAGGTTAAACCGTTCGTTGGCAGTAACCGGTTTCATTTTGAGGTTTCACTCTGTTTTCTCCTATAGGGATACATGTATTTGGAACTCTAAATCAAACACGGTTTGTGCTAGCTCTTTGAAACTTGACACAATAAAGCAGTTTCAATTTCTATCTCTATGGTTTGTTTGCTGTTGATGTAGCCCTAAGCAGAGACTGGCGAGAATCACTTTCATGGAAAGGGCCTGCCAAGCTCCAAAAAACTACGAGTTGCCTGAAATCTCAGCAACCACTTTTTCACCCAATCTTGATGATACTTTCAGGTAATGATCAGTACACCAAGCCCACTTGGCTGGCCAAATTTCGTTCTTCTAGGTTAAACCGTTCGTTGGCAGTAACCGGTTTCATTTTGAGGTTTCACTCTGTTTTCTCCTATAGGGATACATGTATTTGGAACTCTAAATCAAACACGGTTTGTGCTAGCTCTTTGAAACTTGACACAATAAAGCAGTTTCAAGTTCTATCTCTATGGTTTGTTTGCTGTTGATGTAGCCCTAAGCAGAGACTGGCGAGAATCACTTTCATGGAAAGGGCCTGCCAAGCTCCAAAAAACTACGAGTTGCCTGAAATCTCAGCAACCACTTTTTCACCCAATCTTGATGATACTTTCAGGTAATGATCAGTACACCAAGCCCACTTGGCTCGCCAAATTTCGTTCTTCTAGGTTAAACCGTTCGTTGGCAGTAACCGGTTTCATTTAGAGGTTTCACTCTGTTTTCTCCTATAGGCATACATGTATTTGGAACTCTAAATCAAACACGGTTTGTGCTAGCTCTTTGAAACTTGACACAATAAAGCAGTTTCAAGTTCTATCTCTATGGTTTGTTTGCTGTTGATGTAGCCCTAAGCAGAGACTGGCGAGAATCACTTTCATGGAAAGGGCCTGCCAAGCTCCAAAAAATTACGAGTTGCCTGAAATCTCAGCTACCAATTTTTCACCCAATCTTGATGATACTTTCAGGTAATGATCAGTACACCAAGCCCACTTGGCTGGCCAAATTTCGTTCTTCTAGGTTAAACCGTTCGTTGGCAGTAACCGGTTTCATTTTGAGGTTTCACTCTGTTTTCTCCTATAGGGATACATGTATTTGGAACTCTAAATCAAACACGGTTTGTTCTAGCTCTTTGAAACTTGACACAATAAAGCCGTTTCTAGTTCTATCTCTATGGTTTGTTTGCTGTTGATGTAGCCCTAAGCAGAGACTGGCGAGAATCACTTTCATGGAAAGGGCCTGCCAAGCTCCAAAAAACTACGAGTTGCCTGAAATCTCAGCAAACACTTTTTCACCCAATCTTGATGATACTTTCAGGTAATGATCAGTACACCAAGCCCACTTGGCTCGCCAAATTTCGTTCTTCTAGGTTAAACCGTTCGTTGGCAGTAACCGGTTTCATTTTGAGGTTTCACTGTTTTCTCCTATAGGGATACATGTATTTGGAACTCTAAATCAAACACGGTTTGTGCTAGCTCTTTGAAACTTGACACAATAAAGCAGTTTCAAGTTCTATCTCTATGGTTTGTTTGCTGTTGATGTAGCCCTAAGCAGAGACTGGCGAGAATCACTTTCATGGAAAGGGCCTGCCAAGCTCCAAAAAACTACGAGTTGCCTGAAATCTCAGCAACCACTTTTTCACCCAATCTTGATGATACTTTCAGGTAATGATCAGGACACCAAGCCCACTTGGCTCGCCAAATTTCGTTCTTCTAGGTTAAACCCTTCGTTGGCAGTAACCGGTTTCATTTTGAGGTTTCACTCTGTTTTCTCCTATAGGGATACATGTATTTGGAACTCTAAATCAAACACGGTTTGTGCTAGCTCTTTGAAACTTGACACAATAAAGCAGTTTCAAGTTCTATCTCTATGGTTTGTTTGCTGTTGATGTAGCCCTAAGCAGAGACTGGCGAGAATCACTTTCATGGAAAGGGCCTGCCAAGCTCCAAAAAACTACAAGTTGCCTGAAATCTCAGCAACCACTTTTTCAGCCAATCTTGATCATACTTTCAGGTAATGATCAGTACACCAAGCCCACTTGGCTGGCCAAATTTCGTTCTTCTAGGTTAAACCGTTCGTTGGCAGTAACCGGTTTCATTTTGAGGTTTCACTCTGTTTTCTCCTATAGGGATACATGTATTTGGAACTTTAAATCAAACACGGTTTGTGCTAGCTCTTTGAAACTTGACCCAATAAAGCCGTTTCAAGTTCTATGTCTATGGTTTGTTTGCTGTTGATGTAGCCCTAAGCAGAGACTGGCGAGAATCACTTTCATGGAAAGGGCCTGATAAGCTTCCAAAAAACTACGAGTTGCCTGAAATCTCAGCACACACTTTTTCACCCAATCTTGATGAAACTTTCAGGTAATGATCAGTACACCAATCCCACTTGGCTCACCAAATTTCGTTCTTCTAGGTTAAACCGTTCGTTGGCAGTAACCGGTTTCATTTTGAGGTTTCACTCTGTTTTCTCCCATACTAATACAGGTATTTGGAACTCTAAATCAAACACGGTTTGTGCTAGCTCTTTGAAACTTGACACAATAAAGCAGTTTCAAGTTCTATCTCTAGGGTTTGTTTGCTGTTGATGTAGCCCTAAGCAGAGACTGGCGAGAATCACTTTCATGGAAAGGGCCTGCCAAGCTCCAAAAAACTACGAGTTGCCTGAAATCTCAGCAACCACTTTTTCACCCAATCTTGATGATACTTTCAGGTAATGATCAGTACACCAAGCCCACTTGGCTCGCCAAATTTCGTTCTTCTAGGTTAAACCGTTCGTTGGCAGTAACCGGTTTCATTTTGAGGTTTCACTCTGTTTTCTCCTATAGGGATACATGTATTTGGAACTCTAAATCAAACACGGTTTGTGCTAGCTCTTTGAAACTTGACACAATAAAGCAGTTTCAAGTTCTATCTCTAGGGTTTGTTTGCTGTTGATGTAGCCCTAAGCAGAGACTGGCGAGAATCACTTTCATGGAAAGGGCCTGCCAAGCTCCAAAAAACTACGAGTTGCCTGAAATCTCAGCAACCACTTTTTCACCCAATCTTGATGATACTTTCAGGTAATGATCAGTACACCAAGCCCACTTGGCTCGCCAAATTTCGTTCTTCTAGGTTAAACCGTTCGTTGGCAGTAACCGGTTTCATTTTGAGGTTTCACTCTGTTTTCTCCTATAGGGATACATGTATTTGGAACTCTAAATCAAACACGGTTTGTGCTAGCTCTTTGAAACTTGACACAATAAAGCAGTTTCAAGTTCTATCTCTATGGTTTGTTTGCTGTTGATGTAGCCCTAAGCAGAGACTGGCGAGAATCACTTTCATGGAAAGGGCCTGCCAAGCTCCAAAAAACTACGAGTTGCCTGAAATCTCAGCAACCACTTTTTCACCCAATCTTGATGATACTTTCAGGTAATGATCAGTACACCAAGCCCACTTCGCTCGCCAAATTTCGTTCTTCTAGGTTAAACCGTTCGTTGGCAGTAACCGGTTTCATTTTGAGGTTTCACTCTGTTTTCTCCTATAGGCATACATGTATTTGGAACTCTAAATCAAACACGGTTTGTGCTAGCTCTTTGAAACTTGACACAATAAAGCAGTTTCAAGTTCTATCTCTATGGTTTGTTTGCTGTTGATGTAGCCCTAAGCAGAGACTGGCGAGAATCACTTTCATGGAAAGGGCCTGCCAAGCTCCAAAAAATTACGAGTTGCCTGAAATCTCAGCTACCAATTTTTCACCCAATCTTGATGATACTTTCAGGTAATGATCAGTACACCAAGCCCACTTGGCTGGCCAAATTTCGTTCTTCTAGGTTAAACCGTTCGTTGGCAGTAACCGGTTTCATTTTGAGGTTTCACTCTGTTTTCTCCTATAGGGATACATGTATTTGGAACTCTAAATCAAACACGGTTTGTGCTAGCTCTTTGAAACTTGACACAATAAAGCCGTTTCTAGTTCTATCACTATGGTTTGTTTGCTGTTGATGTAGCCCTAAGCAGAGACTGGCGAGAATCACTTTCATGGAAAGGGCCTGCCAAGCTCCAAAAAACTACGAGTTGCCTGAAATCTCAGCAAACACTTTTTCACCCAATCTTGATGATACTTTCAGGTAATGATCAGTACACCAAGCCCACTTGGCTCGCCAAATTTCGTTCTTCTAGGTTAAACCGTTCGTTGGCAGTAACCGGTTTCATTTAGAGGTTTCACTCTGTTTTCTCCTATAGGCATACATGTATTTGGAACTCTAAATCAAACACGGTTTGTGCTAGCTCTTTGAAACTTGACACAATAAAGCAGTTTCAAGTTCTATCTCTATGGTTTGTTTGCTGTTGATGTAGCCCTAAGCAGAGACTGGCGAGAATCACTTTCATGGAAAGGGCCTGCCAAGCTCCAAAAAATTACGAGTTGCCTGAAATCTCAGCTACCAATTTTTCACCCAATCTTGATGATACTTTCAGGTAATGATCAGTACACCAAGCCCACTTGGCTGGCCAAATTTCGTTCTTCTAGGTTAAACCGTTCGTTGGCAGTAACCGGTTTCATTTTGAGGTTTCACTCTGTTTTCTCCTATAGGGATACATGTATTTGGAACTCTAAATCAAACACGGTTTGTGCTAGCTCTTTGAAACTTGACACAATAAAGCCGTTTCTAGTTCTATCTCTATGGTTTGTTTGCTGTTGATGTAGCCCTAAGCAGAGACTGGCGAGAATCACTTTCATGGAAAGGGCCTGCCAAGCTCCAAAAAACTACGAGTTGCCTGAAATCTCAGCAAACACTTTTTCACCCAATCTTGATGATACTTTCAGGTAATGATCAGTACACCAAGCCCACTTGGCTCGCCAAATTTCGTTCTTCTAGGTTAAACCGTTCGTTGGCAGTAACCGGTTTCATTTTGAGGTTTCACTGTTTTCTCCTATAGGGATACATGTATTTGGAACTCTAAATCAAACACGGTTTGTGCTAGCTCTTTGAAACTTGACACAATAAAGCAGTTTCAAGTTCTATCTCTATGGTTTGTTTGCTGTTGATGTAGCCCTAAGCAGAGACTGGCGAGAATCACTTTCATGGAAAGGGCCTGCCAAGCTCCAAAAAACTACGAGTTGCCTGAAATCTCAGCAACCACTTTTTCACCCAATCTTGATGATACTTTCAGGTAATGATCAGGACACCAAGCCCACTTGGCTCGCCAAATTTCGTTCTTCTAGGTTAAACCCTTCGTTGGCAGTAACCGGTTTCATTTTGAGGTTTCACTCTGTTTTCTCCTATAGGGATACATGTATTTGGAACTCTAAATCAAACACGGTTTGTGCTAGCTCTTTGAAACTTGACACAATAAAGCAGTTTCAAGTTCTATCTCTATGGTTTGTTTGCTGTTGATGTAGCCCTAAGCAGAGACTGGCGAGAATCACTTTCATGGAAAGGGCCTGCCAAGCTCCAAAAAACTACGAGTTGCCTGAAATCTCAGCAACCACTTTTTCAGCCAATCTTGATCATACTTTCAGGTAATGATCAGTACACCAAGCCCACTTGGCTGGCCAAATTTCGTTCTTCTAGGTTAAACCGTTCGTTGGCAGTAACCGGTTTCATTTTGAGGTTTCACTCTGTTTTCTCCTATAGGGATACATGTATTTGGAACTTTAAATCAAACACGGTTTGTGCTAGCTCTTTGAAACTTGACCCAATAAAGCCGTTTCAAGTTCTATGTCTATGGTTTGTTTGCTGTTGATGTAGCCCTAAGCAGAGACTGGCGAGAATCACTTTCATGGAAAGGGCCTGATAAGCTTCCAAAAAACTACGAGTTGCCTGAAATCTCAGCACACACGTTTTCACCCAATCTTGATGAAACTTTCAGGTAATGATCAGTACACCAATCCCACTTGGCTCACCAAATTTCGTTCTTCTAGGTTAAACCGTTCGTTGGCAGTAACCGGTTTCATTTTGAGGTTTCACTCTGTTTTCTCCCATACTAATACAGGTATTTGGAACTCTAAATCAAACACGGTTTGTGCTAGCTCTTTGAAACTTGACACAATAAAGCAGTTTCAAGTTCTATCTCTAGGGTTTGTTTGCTGTTGATGTAGCCCTAAGCAGAGACTGGCGAGAATCACTTTCATGGAAAGGGCCTGCCAAGCTCCAAAAAACTACGAGTTGCCTGAAATCTCAGCAACCACTTTTTCACCCAATCTTGATGATACTTTCAGGTAATGATCAGTACACCAAGCCCACTTGGCTCGCCAAATTTCGTTCTTCTAGGTTAAACCGTTCGTTGGCAGTAACCGGTTTCATTTTGAGGTTTCACTCTGTTTTCTCCTATAGGGATACATGTATTTGGAACTCTAAATCAAACACGGTTTGTGCTAGCTCTTTGAAACTTGACACAATAAAGCAGTTTCAAGTTCTATCTCTAGGGTTTGTTTGCTGTTGATGTAGCCCTAAGCAGAGACTGGCGAGAATCACTTTCATGGAAAGGGCCTGCCAAGCTCCAAAAAACTACGAGTTGCCTGAAATCTCAGCAACCACTTTTTCACCCAATCTTGATGATACTTTCAGGTAATGATCAGTACACCAAGCCCACTTGGCTCGCCAAATTTCGTTCTTCTAGGTTAAACCGTTCGTTGGCAGTAACCGGTTTCATTTTGAGGTTTCACTCTGTTTTCTCCTATAGGGATACATGTATTTGGAACTCTAAATCAAACACGGTTTGTGCTAGCTCTTTGAAACTTGACACAATAAAGCAGTTTCAAGTTCTATCTCTATGGTTTGTTTGCTGTTGATGTAGCCCTAAGCAGAGACTGGCGAGAATCACTTTCATGGAAAGGGCCTGCCAAGCTCCAAAAAACTACGAGTTGCCTGAAATCTCAGCAACCACTTTTTCACCCAATCTTGATGATACTTTCAGGTAATGATCAGTACACCAAGCCCACTTCGCTCGCCAAATTTCGTTCTTCTAGGTTAAACCGTTCGTTGGCAGTAACCGGTTTCATTTTGAGGTTTCACTCTGTTTTCTCCTATAGGCATACATGTATTTGGAACTCTAAATCAAACACGGTTTGTGCTAGCTCTTTGAAACTTGACACAATAAAGCAGTTTCAAGTTCTATCTCTATGGTTTGTTTGCTGTTGATGTAGCCCTAAGCAGAGACTGGCGAGAATCACTTTCATGGAAAGGGCCTGCCAAGCTCCAAAAAATTACGAGTTGCCTGAAATCTCAGCTACCAATTTTTCACCCAATCTTGATGATACTTTCAGGTAATGATCAGTACACCAAGCCCACTTGGCTGGCCAAATTTCGTTCTTCTAGGTTAAACCGTTCGTTGGCAGTAACCGGTTTCATTTTGAGGTTTCACTCTGTTTTCTCCTATAGGGATACATGTATTTGGAACTCTAAATCAAACACGGTTTGTGCTAGCTCTTTGAAACTTGACACAATAAAGCAGTTTCAAGTTCTATCTCTATGGTTTGTTTGCTGTTGATGTAGCCCTAAGCAGAGACTGGCGAGAATCACTTTCATGGAAAGGGCCTGCCAAGCTCCAAAAAACTACGAGTTGCCTGAAATCTCAGCAACCACTTTTTCACCCAATCTTGATGATACTTTCAGGTAATGATCAGGACACCAAGCCCACTTGGCTCGCCAAATTTCGTTCTTCTAGGTTAAACCCTTCGTTGGCAGTAACCGGTTTCATTTTGAGGTTTCACTCTGTTTTCTCCTATAGGGATACATGTATTTGGAACTCTAAATCAAACACGGTTTGTGCTAGCTCTTTGAAACTTGACACAATAAAGCAGTTTCAAGTTCTATCTCTATGGTTTGTTTGCTGTTGATGTAGCCCTAAGCAGAGACTGGCGAGAATCACTTTCATGGAAAGGGCCTGCCAAGC